>NC_068283.1:44286449-44311449 GCF_025860055.1 Xyrauchen texanus | reverse complement strand
CATTAACATTAGTAAAAGGAATATTCTGGGTTCAATAACGGCATTTGTGGCATAATGTTGATAACTGCAAAAAAAAAATTTTTTTCTTAAAAAAAAGCAGAAATGGAGGTTACAGTAAGACACTTACAATGGAAGTGAATGGGGGCCAGATGATAATCATTAAAATACTCACTGTTTCAAAAGTATAGACACAAGACATAAACAATATACATGTAAACATGATTTTAGTGTGATATAATCACTTACTAATCTTATCTGTGTAAAGTTATATCCAATCACGATTACAGTAAGACACTTACAATGGAAGTGAATGGGGGCCAGTCGATAATCATTAAAATACTCACTGTTTCAAAAGTATAGACACAAGACATAAACAATATACATGTAAACATGATATTAGTGTGATATAATCACTTACTGATCTTATCTGTGGTAAAGTTATATCCAATCACGATTACAGTAAGACATTTACAATGGAAGTGAATGGGGGCCAGATGATAATCATTAAAATACTCACTGTTTCAAAAGTATAGACACAAGACATAAACAATATACATGTAAACATGATTTTAGTGTGATATAATCACTTACTAATCTTATCTGTGTAAAGTTATATCCAATCACGATTACAGTAAGACACTTACAATGGAAGTGAATGGGGGCCAGTCGATAATCATTAAAATACTCACTGTTTCAAAAGTATAGACACAAGACATAAACAATATACATGTTAACATGATATTAGTGTGATATAATCACTTACTGATCTTATCTGTGTAACGTTATATCCAATCACGATTACAGTAAGACATTTACAATGGAAGTGAATGGGGGCCAGATGATAATCATTAAAATACTCACTGTTTCAAAAGTATAGACACAAGACATAAACAATATACATGTAAACATGATTTTAGTGCAATAAAATCACTTACTAATCTTATCTGTGTAAAGTTATATCCAATCACGATTACAGTAAGACACTTACAATGGAAGTGAATGGGGGCCAGTCGATAATCATTAAAATACTCACTGTTTCAAAAGTATAGACACAAGACATAAACAATATACATGTTAACATGATATTAGTGTGATATAATCACTTACTGATCTTATCTGTGTAACGTTATATCCAATCACGATTACAGTAAGACATTTACAATGGAAGTGAATGGGGGCCAGATGATAATCATTAAAATACTCACTGTTTCAAAAGTATAGACACAAGACATAAACAATATACATGTAAACATGATTTTAGTGCAATAAAATCACTTACTAATCTTATCTGTGTAAAGTTATATCCAATCACGATTACAGTAAGACACTTACAATGGAAGTGAATGGGGGCCAGTCGATAATCATTAAAATACTCACTGTTTCAAAAGTATAGACACAAGACATAAACAATAAACATGTAAACATGATTTAAGTGTGATAAAATCACTTAATAATCTTATCTGTGTAAAGTTATATCCAATCACGATTACAGTAAGACACTTACAATGGAAGTGAATGGGGCCAGATGATAAACATTAAAATACTCACTGTTTCAAAAGTATAGACACAAGACATAAACAATAAACATGTAAACATGATTTAAGTGTGATAAAATCACTTAATAATCTTATCTGTGTAAAGTTATATCCAATCACGATTACAGTAAGACACTTACAATGGAAGTGAATGGGGGCCAGATGATAAACATTAAAATACTCACTGTTTCAAAAGTATAGACACAAGACATAAACAATAAACATGTAAACATGATTTAAGTGTGATAAAATCACTTACTAATCTTATCTGTGTAAAGTTATATCCAATCACGATTACAGTAAGACACTTACAATGGAAGTGAATGGGGGCCAGATGATAAACATTAAAACACTCACTGTTTCAAAAGTATAGACACAAGACATAAACAATATACATGTAAACATGATTTTAGTGCGATAAAATCACTTACTAATCTTATCTGTGTAAAGTTATATCCAATCACGATTACAGTAAGACACTTACAATGGAAGTGAATGGGGGCCAGTCGATAATCATTAAAATACTCACTGTTTCAAAAGTATAGACACAAGACATAAACAATATACATGTAAACATGATTTTAGTGTGATATAATCACTTACTAATCTTATCTGTGTAAAGTTATATCCAATCACGATTACAGTAAGACACTTACAATGGAAGTGAATGGGGGCCAGATGATAAACATTAAAATACTCACTGTTTCAAAAGTATAGACACAAGACATAAACAATATACATGTAAACATGATTTTAGTGTGATAAAATCACTTACTAATCTTATCTGTGTAAAGTTATATCCAATCACGATTACAGTAAGACACTTACAATGGAAGTGAATGGGGGCCAGATGATAATCATTAAAATACTCACTGTTTCAAAAGTATAGACAAGACATAAACAATATACATGTAAACATGATTTTAGTGTGATATAATCACTTACTAATCTTATCTGTGTAACGTTATATCCAATCACGATTACAGTAAGACATTTACAATGGAAGTGAATGGGGGCAGATGATAAACATTAAAATACTCACTGTTTCAAAAGTATAGACACAAGACATAAACAATATACATGTAAACATGATTTTAGTGTGATAAAATCACTTACTAATCTTATCTGTGTAAAGTTATATCCAATCACGATTACAGTAAGACACTTACAATGGAAGTGAATGGGGGCCAGTCGATAATCATTAAAATACTCACTGTTTCAAAAGTATAGACACAAGACATAAACAATATACATGTAAACATGATATTAGTGTGATATAATCACTTACTGATCTTATCTGTGTAAAGTTATATCCAATCATGATTACAGTAAGACACTTACAATGGAAGTGAATGGGGGCCAGTCGATAATCATTAAAATACTCACTGTTTCAAAAGTATAGACACAAGACATAAACAATAAACATGTAAACATGATTTAAGTGTGATAAAATCACTTACTAATCTTATCTGTGTACAGTTATATCCAATCATGATTACAGTAAGACACTTACAATGGAAGTGAATGGGGGCCATAATCATTAAAATACTCACTGTTTCAAAAGTATAGACACAAGACATAAACAATATACATGTAAACATGATTTAAGTGTGATAAAATCACTTACTAATCTTATCTGTGTACAGTTATATCCAATCATGATTACAGTAAGACACTTACAATGGAAGTGAATGGGGGCCAGATGATAATCATTAAAATACTCACTGTTTCAAAAGTATAGACACAAGACATAAACAATATACATGTAAACATGATTTTAGTGTGATATAATCACTTACTGATCTTATCTGTGTAACGTTATATCCAATCACGATTACGGTAAGACACTTACAATGGAAGTGAATGGGGGCCAGATGATAATCATTAAAATACTCACTGTTTCAAAAGTATAGACACAAGACATAAACAATATACATGTAAACATGATTTAAGTGTGATAAAATCACTTACTAATCTTATCTGTGTACAGTTATATCCAATCATGATTACAGTAAGACACTTACAATGGAAGTGAATGGGGGCCAGATGATAATCATTAAAATACTCACTGTTTCAAAAGTATAGACACAAGACATAAACAATATACATGTAAACATGATTTTAGTGTGATATAATCACTTACTGATCTTATCTGTGTAACGTTATATCCAATCACGATTACGGTAAGACACTTACAATGGAAGTGAATGGGGGCCAGATGATAATCATTAAAATACTCACTGTTTCAAAAGTATAGACACAAGACATAAACAATATACATGTAAACATGATTTTAGTGTGATAAAATCACTTACTAATCTTATCTGTGTAACGTTATATCCAATCACGATTACAGTAAGACACTTACAATGGAAGTGAATGGGGGCCAGATGATAAACATTAAAACACTCACTGTTTCAAAAGTATAGACACAAGACATAAACAATATACATGTAAACATGATTTTAGTGTGATATAATCACTTACTGATCTTATCTGTGTAACGTTATATCCAATCACGATTACGGTAAGACACTTACAATGGAAGTGAATGGGGGCCAGATGATAATCATTAAAATACTCACTGTTTCAAAAGTATAGACACAAGACATAAACAATATACATGTAAACATGATTTTAGTGTGATAAAATCACTTACTAATCTTATCTGTGTAACGTTATATCCAATCACGATTACAGTAAGACACTTACAATGGAAGTGAATGGGGCCAGATGATAAACATTAAAACACTCACTGTTTCAAAAGTATAGACACAAGACATAAACAATATACATGTAAACATGATTTTAGTGTGATAAAATCACTTACTAATCTTATCTGTGTAACGTTATATCCAATCACGATTACAGTAAGACACTTACAATGGAAGTGAATGGGGGCCAGATGATAAACATTAAAACACTCACTGTTTCAAAAGTATAGACACAAGACATAAACAATATACATGTAAACATGATTTTAGTGTGATAAAATCACTTACTAATCTTATCTGTGTAACGTTATATCCAATCACGATTACAGTAAGACACTTACAATGGAAGTGAATGGGGGCCAGTCGATAATCATTAAAATAATCACTGTTTCAAAAGTATAGACACAAGACATAAACAATATACATGTAAACATGATTTTAGTGTGATATAATCACTTACTGATCTTATCTGTGTAAAGTTATATCCAATTTGACAAGTTTGTAATTATGACAATGTAATGTCAACAAACCCTAAAAATTATGATTTTAACAACTTTACAGCTCAAACAACACACGAGTTTTAAATAAGAATAAATGTTTGTGCTTTTATAATATTATAAGCTTCACATTTCTGTATTTAAACCCTTTAAAATAATAATTTAACTTCATTAAAATGCTAAAACAAAACGCTTCAAGATCAAAAATGATCCATGATTAATTATTTTAATCAGACACGTCTCGTTTCGGACGAGGGGGCCTTCAGATAGTGTCCTAGACGGTGGGGGACCTTGGAGACACAAAGGTTGAGAACAAATGCTTTAATGCATAATAAACGTTCATTACAGTTCATAGTATTCTCATAAATTAACATGGATCAAGATAATAAATGTAAACGGTAATGCAGAATGCATTTACTAATGTTAACAAAAACTCCTCTTATTACTGTTATGCTACAAAAAACAAAAAATGTAAACGTCATTTTTATACATCATATTTTTTATATCACCTATTATTGATTGAACTGTGTTTGACGAATACTGATGTTTAAATGAAGAAGAAGATTGCATTAAAATCATTTTAAGACAATATGGTCAAAACACTTTATTACAGAACTGGTAATCTATTGAGAATAATGAGAATACATTACAGAGAACGATAATTACAATGTGGGGGGGTTTAATTGTCATGAAAGTATTGTCACAGTGGAAGAATCCTTAATGGTCCTGAAATAAACTTTATTCATGCAAAAATATAATGTTTTAATTTTCCTGAGATTCACCAATTTACTTTTGCAATTTACTGCATGTGTCTGTGAAAGTCTCTCTCTCTCTCTCTCTCTCTCTCTCTCTCTCTCTCTCTCTCTCTCTCTCTCTGTCTCTGTCTCTGTCTCTCTCTCTCTCTCTCTCTCTCTCTCTCTCTCTCTCTCTGTCTCCTGTCTCTATCTCTCTCTCTCTCTCTCTCTCATTTCTGAACTGATGCAATAATGCTGTTGCTCTGTGTTGACGTTTTGATGAAACCAGTGATGCTCTGGGGAGATGTGTTGATGTTGTTGTGTTGTGCGAACACACATGTGTGTGTTTGAATGAATGTGAGCATATTTTATCCCAATGATGACATTCTGATGACATGCTGCTGTAAGCGAGTATGAGAAAATGGCTGTGTGTGTGTAGTTCTGCTCGAGTGAGCTAGCACTGAGTGCAAGCATCTGTCACAGCTGTCTGAAGTTTCATTTGTGGTAGATCATCAACATAATGATGGAAACTGCGACCCAACCGCCTTGCCCCCTCCACCCGAGAACGCCGAGTGTGTGTGTGTGGATATTTGTCAGTATATCTCATGTGTTTGTGCTCCTCAGTCACTAACAGCTGGAGATTAATAATCATATTGTAGATGCATGACCTCAGGTATGTTTCCATAACTCAACGTCTGTTTAACGGTGTAGATCTGCAGTGAAAAATGATCGCCGGGGATAAATAGGCTAAGTTACTATCCTTCATTTATTCAGTTTTTTCTTCTTTGCGAGTCTAACCTGCAGCTACAGTGTGCACTAATGATCAGACGGCTCTTTTGTTTTTGTCGCAGACGGAACACGTGACGCAAACGGAAGTTTCGCAGCTGGTGCAGCATTCAGAATCCACGGAAAAACAGCAGCCGAAGCGACTACACGTCTCCAACATCCCCTTCCGCTTCCGAGACCCCGATTTGCGGCAAATGTTTGGGGTGAGTCCACTTACCTCTTGCCCCAACACACACTTTCTACCTATTTTGTATTATTAAAAATATAATTATTATTTCACAAAAACTGCAATATGTGCATTTCTAAAAGAGGGCGAGGTTACAAGTTCTAATGGTTGCATTGCCTATGATTGTAATTATATTTATGTATTATTTTGGATTTCAAAATGTTGATGTTTTGTACCTAAAATCTTTCATTTCTCATTTTTATTTCTAAATCTTCTAATCTTTTAAAGATTTAGGCTGGTCTAAAACGTTTACGTGACATTGTAACCCTTCTTTGGTCTTGCGGAACTTTCAGACCCATTTCAAACCATTGTTAAAAACGAGTCAAAATGACCCGCAATGCCAAATCAAACTTTAAAGGAACAATATGTAACATTGACATCAAGCATTTAAAAAGGGTACAAATTCAAAATATTGGAGAGTTGTCTCTCCCACCCCATCCTCCCTAGACTTGAAGCTCACTCTTCTTGCCAGGTTGAGGACATGCAACAGGAATGAGCATACTGACAATGGCAACAACAACAACAATTTACATTTTACATTTATATAGCACTTTTCTAGGCACTCAAAGCGCTTTACATAGTATATGGGGAATCTCCTCAACCACCACCAGTGTGCAGCATCCACCTGGATGATGCGACGGCAGCCATAGTGCGCCAGAACACCCACCACACACCAGCTATTGGTGGAGAGGAGATGGTAGAGTGAGGTAGCCAATTCAGGGATGGAGATTATTAGGAGGCTATGACAGATAGGGGCCAATGGGGGAATCTGGCTAGGACACCAGGGTTAAACCCCTACTCTTTTACAAGAAGTGCCCTAGGGATTTTTAATGACCACAGAGAGTCAGGACCTCGGTTTAACGTCCCATCCGAAAGACAGTGCTTTTTTTTTACAGTATAGTGTCCCCGTCACTATACTGGGGCATTAGGACCCACACAGACCGTAGGGTGAGCACCCCCAGCTGGCCTCCCTAATACAACTTCCAGCAGCAACCTTGGTTTTCCCCAGGAGGTCTCCCATCCAGATACTGGCCAGGCTCAACCCTGCTTAGCTTTAGTGGGCAACAAGGCAATAGCTGCAGGGTGATATGGCTACCAGACATATCAAGCAAAGTGGCTTCTGGCTTCCATGGCTGCAGCATGCTTTGTTTGTCTGCTAACTTGTTTTAAATCAGGCAACCCGGGGTGTTGAAATACTATTGGGAAATGGGCATTGGGAGGGATCACACAGGCCAAAACACAAACAGAAATTCCGTCCCGGAACGGACATTTCAAGTAGAATATTCTGGATGTAGCACTGTTTTCAACTTATCATGTTTCCTAAATCTCTGATAACATATTTGTAAAGGGATTAATGGAAAGGAGGAGGTGAGAACTGGCTTGACAATATAAATAATAGTTTAATATAAAACTGAAACAAAAAGACAAACACTCAAAGGTGTCGGACAGCTGTCCGTAACTCTCTCTCTCTCTCTGTCGCACTGCAGCTTCCAGTCGGCCTTTATAACTCTTTGAGGCTTTATTAGCCTGATTAGGGGCCGGGAGAGCAGAATTACGACCCGGCCCTGCCCTCCACCATGTCACATTCCTCCCTCGTTCTCTCAGGACGGGTAGCCCCCGGCATGACGTACACCCCCCCCACTCTTTCCCTGGGGAGGGGCGTGCTTTCCGCACCATCTGCCAGCAGGTCATCCCCGTCTACCTGGATTAGGGAGGGGACAAGGGGAGGGAAACAAAAAAAAAGTGTAGCACCTACACTGTGTAACGGCGATCGTGCCAAATTAACCAAAAAACTTCAACGAGAGGGAAAGGCCGACACCTACGGCAGTGGAAGAGAGAGAGAAAAAAAACACGTACTCGCCGGTTCTCCGATATGGCGTAGCTTGGTCCTCGGCCAATCCTCCACCCTCTAATGGACGACAGCCATGCCTCACCAGATGGATCGGAGGCAGATCTCCGGCCCCTGGCGGACGGAACGTCCCGCTAAATTTTGTGGACGGTAGGGGTCTCCCCTGCCTCTGGCAGTGGTAATAGCTCCAGGCGGTTGGTTGGGAGCCTCTCCTCCCCTCGTGATCGGCGGCAGTTCCTCCGCTTCCAGGTGGCCGGGCTCCTCCGTCCTCCGGCGGATGGCCGCGGCTGCTCTGTTGGGGTGGACGTTAGTGGCGAGAACTCCACTGCAGCATTCCCGGATTTCGGCACCAGTGTATAATATAAAACTTAACCAAAAAGACACACACACACAGGTGTCGGACAGCTGTCCGTAAACCTCTCTCTCTGTCTCACTGCAGTCTCCAGTCGACCTTTATCCCTCTCTGAGGCTTGATTGGCTTGATTAGGGGCGGGTGTGTGGATTCATGACCTGGCCCCGCCCTCCGCCCTGTCACAATTTTATGATAATTTTATGCTTTAGTACAGTAAATATATTACATATTGCTCCTTTAAAGTGCATGTAAATGTATTGAATGTCCAAATTACGTTTATGCACATGATGTGGCGAAGCTAACCTGTAGAGTAAAGAAGACGACAACAGATTTGCTAAATAAGTTATACAGCACACACACACACACACACACAAAGAGACACACATTATCTGCTGTTTCCCTCTTGTTTTCTAAAAAATTATTTCCATCCTGTTAATGGCCCATCAGCTGCAGGTTGGCCAGCATAGCTGCTTTAAACGTCTCTCATTAGTTTAGGTTGGTATCGGCTACAAGCTCTGTCAGAAAGATGAGGTTAATTACCACGCAGACCGCCGTGTAACCATATAAATTATATAGAACATGGTCTGTGCCCTCCCTCTCTTTCCCATCATGTTCTCTGATAGTCTGGTTATTGCTCTCTGAGGCTGCTTGGCCTGTACGGGCCAAATAAACGTAGTAATTAACTTGCAGGCATTGTGTACAGGTGGTCCAGAGATATATGATGCAAACTCAGATGGGAGCTTTTCTAAGGAGTTGCCACACATATATACACACACAATATGGATGGATAGGGATGTTTGTGTAATCATTATCAACCAAGCTGGCGTCAGTAGCTGCACTGAGGATGTATATCTGACCCCGTTCCACTCTCCGAAGGGCTTACATCGGGAATTAGAGCCAAATGCTAATTGCTCCAAAATGCCACAGGGCTTTGTGTACTGTGTACGTGTAGCTGCACTAGAATTTGACTATTAGTTATGAAGGTAAACAAAGGCAATATAGCTATACTGTGTCCTCACTGCTGACCAAAAACAATTGCTTTAACCATCTGTTTTGCTGGTCTTTATTAGTAGCTAATAAAGCTGGTCTATTTTGATGGTTTTAGAGGTGTTTTGGCCACTTTTCAGCTGCTCAAGTTGGGAGACCACCTTAAACCAGATCATACTTGCTTTACAAGACAGCTTGTGAACAAATGCAATATGGCCATACTCTTGCCTTCACGGCCCGCATAAGATGGTAATCACACTTTATAAGCTCCATCTGCCCACACAGACTAAAGAAAGCCTTGTGCTAATGACCATGCTAACAAAGCTTGGCGGTGTTGATTAGCCTCATGGCTAATAGAGATTTAGCCCACATCGAGTTAGACTGACGGTTTCTGTCACCAAGCTATTGAAGCTAATTAGCTGATTGGCTAGCAGCGAGTCAGAGCGAAATGAGTGGGGCGTCAGGTTAGCATCACCAGGCTAATGTACAGAGTTGCTAATGAGACTCAAAGTGAGGAGCTCATTATTAAGAGTAGCATCAAGCCGAGTGGGTTATTACAGAGGAAGTCCGTATGGAAATGTGAGTCGGAAAAAGAAAATATTCCTGTAAGTAAAACCCTCGACTTTGTGTCGGCTTCGGGGCCGCTTCTGCTTTGTATGCCTTGAGGGCTGCTGGGAGTCTCTCTCTTAGGGGTCTTGCCTTCATCTCAGGCATTCCCGCTGTGCAGACATTATGTTAGCATTCCACCTACGGCTGTGCTCTGTTAAGAGAGACCAGCGAGACGGAATTAGAGAATCTGCTTAAATCCGATTCCTCCGAGTGGTTAGACTCCTCGAGTTCGTGGATCGGTATGGAGATGTACACTTGCACACTTTAAAACCCACTAATCAGAGGACTTTATGAGAAGCACAGCTCTCCCAGTCAGTGCGGAAACTGCCTTCAATACTGCTTTGGTTTGCAGAATGCAACGTTATGTTTTTGGCAAGATACATCCCAATTCCCAATTGGAAAATCCAGCTAAACCAGCTTCTGAGGGTAGCTGGTTTTAAGCTTCTAGTTGATCCAAGCTGGTCAATGATACGAATGTTCAAAACTTCCTGTTTTTAAAATCGAATAGTCAATGAGTTGCCTGAATGACTAGTCATATAATTGGTCCTGTATAATTAGGTTTTGGGTTGACCAGACTCTGATCTGTCACATTCTTGTATAGACGAAGTGCAACGGTTTGGGATAGAGTGCAGGATTCTCGAGATACAAATTGACATGCTATGGATGATTGCCATGAATTTCCATGATGGTCCAGGCTGGATTTTGCTGGTTTGGTGCTGGTCTACCACAATATGCATGCTGTCGACCAGTAAAACATGTCTGATGAAGTTGGTTGACCACAATCGTTTTCTGGTGAAGCTGGTTGACCAGTAAATTCTTGCTTGTGAAGTTAGTCAAAAAGATTGGTGAGGAAAACACAACCTATGCTGGTATTTTCAACAGATTTGTATCTGTTGTATCTGGTTTTGACCAGATAGACTATCTTTGTCAAGTTGGTGGGGCCACGTTGGACCAGTAAAAGACCAGCTACTATGCTCCATGAAATATCTTTAGCTACTTGAATCTGAACTGTGTAATACTTTTGATGTTAATTTGACTTTAATAAGAGTCAACATTTAGGTAAGCCTTTCGTAGGTTGATTTCACCTATAAGTGTAACAATGTGACACTATCGTAAAGGACAGCTACCCAACCCGAGCCTTACGGGTCCTGACAATCTGTCGGGTCTTGGGACGGTTTCGGGGTCAGTTTTTAAATGCATTTATAATGAATAAAAAAGGTAAATTAGTATTATTATTTTTTTCATGTATATTGATTATAATCTACCTTTACTACTATATTATATTGTTATTTAACGTAGCTTGATAGATGTTAAGCCAATGTTTGATTGCACAAACAGATAGTCCTGCTCCAAGCTCACACTATTGCTTGAGCAAAATTAACTCAGTTAGGGAATAACTGAGCATGCTCAGAGGAAAGATATTCCTTTACAAACCATATGCAACTTTCACACCAAACTAATTAATCTCCATCACAGTTCCCTTTACGCCTGGTTAAAACAGTTAACATCTGCCGCATACCAGCTAGAGAAAACCCCTCCACACAGCACGGAGCTCCCGCTGGGGAGTTAATGTGTTTGTGCGGGTGTCTCTGATTGAGCTCTTAGCAACATGTGCATTCATTTGAAGAAATTGATAGATTTCAGCCTACAGTTTCATTGGTTGATTGGATGAGCAATAGCATTAAGCATTGTCAGCTCCAGTGCAAACGAAAGAGCGACAATAAAGCACTCCCCAAAGGCATCTGTTATTGCAGAGGTTGCTCTTTCATATTTCTCAGTTGTGTTTGGTTCAAATGTGAAGTGTGTTTGTTTTTGGATGTTAAAATACTTTCTTGTATCCCAGTGCAGTATGCAGAGACTACTGGTAGTAAGACATTGGTGGGTTGATTTCCCCGAAATGTGTAAATATTGTGGCAATGTGCCGCTTTCAACATTTCTCTTTTTGTTTGATCGACCTGACGCAGCAACATTAGCTCAACCAGTTGCATGAGTTTGCGGTGGGACATCTGTTTTTGTCTTAATAATGGGAGAGGGGGGAGTGGTTGACGAGCGAATTTCCAAAATGTAGGATGGCAGGGGAAGAGACATTTATGTGAGGGAAGCGATACTTGATTGGACGATTCAGTAATATTCATCAAGAAAGAGCTTGACAAAGTCAACATACTGCTATTCTACAGACTTGGTTTAGGGTTTAATCTCTAAACCAAGACCAAAATGATCAACTCTAACTCCTCTTAGAGTTTACAAGCTACAGTACATCCACCAAACTTGGCACAGACCTTTAGACCTTTAGATGGCAAACACCAAATGCCAAAAATTCAAATGTAAACAAACCCACACAGGGCTACAAAGTCTACAGTATTTTCAACTTTCAGAAGTCTTTCTCATTTGTGTGATGACGTTGACTCCCCGATAACGTTGAACCAGTTACCACGGTCCGATCATCATCTGTTCTCTTCTCACTTTTTGTAACAGGCCTCATAAATGACAGAGTCCACTTTCTAACCTATTAGGGATTCTAGCATCTTACAATCTCTCTCCATGCTTACCCGCAGTGGCCAAATACTTGACAGGATAATTGCTTTTAATGAATTAATACGACCATCGCAGGCACCAATTAAAAACCACCCTCAATCTGCGCTCATTAGACGGGTTTGCGCTCGTCTCTCATCCCTCTATTTTCTAACGACTTGAACAGCACAGAAGCTAAGAACGAAGATTGGTGAACGTCTCCCCAGGGAGCAATGGCACACAACAAAGATGAGAGAGATGGAGAGAAAGACCGATGCTCACATAGAATTCACATACAATTCTTTATATCTTATAGAGCGCTGTTCTAACAGGAAGTCTTGTGTAAATTATATAAATGATGACAGAAGTTTCATTTTTGAGTGAACATCCCTTTAATTATGCTAAAGAATTAACGTGTAGCAATAGGATTGCAGAAATGCTTTGTGAATTTCCATTTTTGCGCTGTGATGTTATTATTTCGTCCCAGGATTCAAGGCCTACTTTCTCGTGCACACAGCAAGACACTCCTAATCGATTTATCTCTCTCCTATTCCCGTCTTCATCAGTCTTTTCTCCCTTTTTCTCTTTCTATGTTTTTCTGCAGCAATTTGGGAAGATCTTAGACGTGGAGATTATCTTTAATGAAAGAGGATCAAAGGTATGAATGATGTTCGCTTTCTTCTTCTTCTCTGTTTGTGTAATGATGATCTTTCTCTGTATCTTCTGAACTTTTTATTGGCTCGGAGACGCTGGTTTGATCTTCCTCCAGTCAGACTAAAGACTATAAAGTGGAGGAACAAAACAGTCATGAAAGTGTACATAAGCATTGAGAGAGCTCAGTAGCAGAAGTCACCCTTCCCAGAATGTGTAATATTTGGGGCTCGTTCCAACGCACAAGGTGAACCGTGAGACGAGAGTGTCATAAAAGTGAAACTAAATGAAGTGGTTGCTTCAGAAAATTTGCTTTTATGTCACATTTGCTTTTCCCACACTAACGGTCAGGTTTAGATGTTGGTTAAGCAAAAAGAGTCTGTTTAGGACACTATCGGTTAGGTGTAGGTGCTGGTTTAGAGTATGGATATCTGTTTTGTTCACCTCTCATTTCATTTTAGATCACTATAAGTTTAGGGAGAATTTTAGGATAGGGAGGTACATTGTTCTCATTAAAAGCTCCATCTAATATTCCCCGTAAAAACCTGATTACGACACTTTATCACTCGCTTTTGGCGCCCCCTGCTGGACATTTTACTGGAAACTGCAGCCAAACGTGTAATGAAGCACATCATTTCGATTTGCAGAAATGTTGCCACAGTCAAATAATGTTCCTGAGATCATCATTTATTCATGTTTAGCAGAATTTCCACGCTGCTTTTTTCCATATAATGAAAACAGACGGTGAACAAAGATTGTCGAGCTCCAAGACTGTCTGTTTGCCATTATCTTTTCTCCCAGTTTGGAATGCCCAAATCCCACTGTGGCATGGACGTGGTCATGTGTCTGTCTGCGGGAGAGAGAGCGGTAAGGCTTGTCACCTGGTTTCTCTCTCCCGCAGACTGACACATGACCACGCCCCCCATGCCACACCCACTACTTAGTAGGTCCTAATGGTGGTGCTGTTACTCACCTCAATCCGGGGTGGTGGAGGACACATCTCAGTTGCCTCCATTTCTGAGACTGTCAATCCGTGCATCTTATCACGTGACTTGTTGTGCATGACACCTCGGAGTCTCACAGCATGTGGAGGCTCATGCTACTCTCCAGGATCCACACACAACTCCCCACACGCCCCATTGAGAGCGAGAACCACTAACCACCACCACCAGGAGGTTACCCCATGTGACTCTACCCTCCCTAGCAATTGGGCCAATTTGGTTGCTTTGGAGACCTGGCTGGAGTCCCTCAGCACACCCTGGATACAAACTCGTGACTCCAGGGGTGATAGTCAGCGTCAATACTCGCTGAGATACCCAGGCCACTCTGTTTGTCATCATTGACATCAAACATGCCAAGAAACTTTTATCTCACCCTTTTGGAATATACACAAATGCAAATCAGATTTGAGAGCTACAGCATAGGTCAAGTTTTCTGCAAATAATGTCAAAATGTTGGTGTGTTCATCAAACAAAGCTATTGTATGACATGAGACGACATGAAACATTGAGCACGAGCTCTATAGGGCAGAGCTTTTTAGACTTTGGTCTGGTGGTGGTGGCGTAGTGGCTAAAGCACAGGGCTGTTAATCAGAAGGTCACTGGTTCAAACCCCACGGCCACCACCATTGTGTCCTTGAGCAAGGCACTTAACTCCAGGTTTCTCCGGGGGGATTGTCCCTGTAATAAGTGCACTGTAAGTCGCTTTGGATAAAAGCGTCTGCCAAATGCATACATGTAAATGTAATGTAAATGTAATGAGAAAAATAGTAATACTGAATAAATTGGAAATAATTGAAAATAATGTCAAACATTTTTTTTTTTTACTTTTTACCAATTTATTTATTTAATTACTTTTATTATATAAAAATACTGGACCCCAGTTTGACAAACCCCTGCTATAGACTACTTTTGCAATACTTTCATGGTGCTTTTTTGCCCGTTTATGGAGCTCGACAGCCCCTTATCCATGTGTGCATTCAATGTATGCAAAATACCAGCATGAATACTCTCCTTTTGTGTTCAAGAAGAAAGTCGTGCAGGTTTGGAATGGCTTAGTATTTATTTATATTTTTTGAGCTAGCACAACACGTTGCAGAGGTGTTTAAAACACATCAGGTCCTTCCGCGGCACTGTTTAGTCTTGAATATTTCAGCTGTTGATAGTGAGTAATTGCGTTCAGACCCGTCCTCTGTCCCCCACAGTGATATAAGATGAAAACAACAGCCCGCTCTGCTCAAGCAACACCCTACAAAGTCCATTACAAATGATGCCTTGCTGTCCTCACCACCTGCGTCGATGTATAATGAACCGACCGGCCCATTAATAAACAATCTCTTTTCTAAGAGGCAGCAATTTGCATTCAATATGTTTGTCCCTTTTGAAAAATGGGGTGTCTTTTACCCCTCAGTGCAAGCTAATTATTACATGATGAAAAACAGGAGAGAAGAGAAAAGATACAGCTGTGTGAAATGTCAAAAGGATTAATTTTGCCCTCAGTTTTCTCCTGAATTCATTTCTTTATCTCTATTTCTCTCTCTCGGACTCCCTCAAGAGAATTGGACTCCAGAGCAGGAAGCCCTGAAGTTTTTGAGCGCAGTAAAACCCTTCATGTCTTATATTTCCAAACCCCTCTGGTTGGTATTAACTCGACCTTTATTACCCAAATGACATGATACTCCATCACCTACAGCCCCGCCCCCTCTGTACTTTCACTGGCCCTGCCCCCTGAAGGGAGGAGCTATGTGACGCAACCCTAGCCAGTCAGAATCCTTGTGGTAACAGCTGTCTTGTTTTCGGAAGTATTTTTCCCATTCATTTTTTCCATAGGGATTTCAGACATTCCTTTATTAAAGAGTTCTAAGGCATGAACCAATCCAACCAGCTACGAGGTGAATCACAAAATTACAAACTTGACTTGACACAAAAAAAACAAAGGTACTAGACTGTGCACTTAACATCTTTAATGAGGTAATGAACTACAGGCCCAAGAAGCATTGCGAATGACGTAATCAAATTAAAATTGATGGAAATATATATAACTATTGATTTAAAGTTGATTATAAATATAAAAACAATATATTTTAATTGTTTGCAAAAATATTCAAAAATATGCAAACATCGATTGCATCATTGCGTGTGCATTATGGGGGTGGTTGGTTGCTGCTGAGCTCTTTTGGTGCATTTTGTTCGCTGCAATGCCCTGATTGGTGGATCTCTCTTTGAGATTATGGGTAGTGTAGTTCTTTACCAGGAATTCAATTATTGAGTTTCAGTTGTTGATTTTAAGTATAGAAATTTTTGGGAGAGCGACTTCACAATGCGTTATGGGAGTGGACAGTCGCTGTAGAGCTCTTTTGGTGGGCTTTGTTCATTTCCATTCTCTGATTGGTGGATCTTTATTCAGGATCATGGGTAGTGTAGTTCTTCACCAGAAATGAAAGTGGAGCGTAGTTCTAGCAGGAAGACCAGCAGGTGCACATCATCACATCATTAGCTGGGTAACTCCTAGCCAATCGCACGTAAGCCGTTGCTTTATAAGTCCGCTCACAATCTATCACATTGCTGTTTCAGTGTGCTAATACGGCAACCTCCACCACCCCACCACCACCAGTTGAGCCCTGTCCCACAGGGGGGTAGGCTCCTCGCCCCTGCCTCCTATCTCCGGCAGGACATGACAACTACCTCGGACTGCCAGACGGGGCCTACGCCAAAGAGAGAGACATCACCTCCCGTTTTACATCTATCAAATAAATGGCATCTCAAACTTCACTCAAGCCTGCGTGTCTTCCCAATAGAAATGACTTTTTTTTTTATTAAAATGAAATAATGTGGATTAATGGCTTCAACAGAAGCATATACCATCGTTTAACAACCTCGGAGCTCCCAGTGGGCCTGTCTTTTAATTCCTCAATGAACTAAACTAGTCTAGTGTCTGTATAGCACACTTTGTTTTGGATCAGAGGAGTTGTGTCTGATTTCTGTCTCATCTGTGTTACTAAAATAACCTGAATGAACATCTTTACACACAGGCTCTGTTTCCTGCTTTTGCTGCTGTTCTCTGCTGGCCTTTTACCGTTCTGTCTCTGTTTTTCTCTCTCTGCAACCCTTCATTATCATCTTCCTCCTTTCATGGGGTCCTAACGCTCTCCTCTCCAGGGCTTCGGCTTTGTAACGTTTGAAACGAGCGCAGATGCAGATCGCGCGAGGGAGAAACTAAACGGTTCAATCGTAGAGGGACGTAAAATCGAGGTGCTTTCCTTTTCCCCTTCTGTCCTCACCACATTCCCGCCTGCTCACACCAATTCCTGTACTGAGATTCCTGCGCATCTGCACGCTACCTGCCTGAGTGTGTGCTTGTGTGTATCAGCGGGAGACATTTTCAAAGAATATGTGGGGTTAAATACAACTGAAGCTCTGATAATGTTGACTTGTCCCTCAGTTTGTATCAACATAGAGGCCTAGAGCAGCACGCTCACGATGGAGACGGGGTCGGTTTTACCGATACTTCGGTGCAAATAGTTGTTTTTATGGAACTATCTGTTATCGGTAAATCTGTTACGATGGTTTATTTTATTATTATTCATTTTTATAAGGCTATTAAGAGGTTTTGTGATTAAGTATATACAGTATATGGTAATCATACATTTATGATAATGTGGATGTTGATTTTGACTGCCAGTGTCTCTGAAGAAAAGGGAAACGGTCTGTTATACTACTGATTAATTATGATCTACTGTTGATGTATTATTGCTCATACAGTATTTATTAGCCTATATGACAATGTTGACTTGACAGAGTTTATATTGTAATACATAATAGATGACAGGAAGTGTGCATGCTTAGTTTCCCTTCCATGTTTTTGTGAGCTGGGAGCAAAAACATACAAATTATTAAGAGTTCATGGTGTATTTCGGGATGGTTTGCAGTGAAAAGTCCTGAATTATGGACCAGATCGATCGATTGATTTATGGTTGTCATTGGGATTTTAATTGGAAAAAAATACTCTATCTGGGAATGTTTTCATTTTGTCTTTTGACATTCAATAAATCGGCTTATTCGTCGGTTTTCAGACTTTTCCACCAGCTTGGCTGTCCTATCGGCATAATCCACCGTCGGTCGACCTCTACAATGGAAGTCTGTGGGGCAAGTGAACCAAAGGGTTTAAAAGCAGAAATGTGGTGCTTGTGTTTTTGATAAAGCACTTACATATGTTATTTGAGCTGGTTATGGGTCCTTAAATATATATATAGCCAGGTTTTATTTACAGATAGATGACGCTAGTCTCATGCTAACACATGTAATGAGCGTGTTTACATGCACTACTATGTACACCCTCTATGCTTAAATAACCCGACAGCTTGTTTGGTCATGTACAGTAAATGCCTTCAACAGATTCCCATTATCCAGATAAGGTCATAACGGTTTAAGCAAAAATCAATCGGCACATAGATTAAAATCCATGCTTAGATTCCCGCCCACTACTCTGATTTCGGGTTGCATGTAACCACCTGTACATGCATTCTTACCAGCTTATCCAATGTGTGCAAGTGTCGTGCATGTAACTGATTCAATTGTTATGTCAAAAGCACAGAATAACCAATGATTTCAAATCTCATGCGAATACGCTGAATCTCGGTAGTTATCATCGTATTGGTTTGCATGTACTCGCTATTTATGTGTTCTGGTTGTGGTTTTGAAACAGTGTGATAGTTGTATATTTATATACTTCCATTGTAAGTGGATTGCTCTAATGGCATTGGCCATTTTTACAAACTGAGGGGCAAGTCAAAATCATTTTCAATAAACTTAAGTTTAAAAACAGCACAGAATAATCGTTTTACGTTCGTTTTGAGATGAACGTTATACACGTTAAATCTTTAACATATTAATCATCCTCTTCTTTCATTGGATAATGCACAAAACTATCCAATCAGCGCTGTCCATATTTTATGGGAGAATCCAGACTGGCAACAAGTCTCTAAAGTATCTTCAGTGGGTTGTACATTTGTATAAAGTGTTTTTGGATCGTTCCGCTGATATATATGATATATATATACAGTATACATATTTCCGAGAAATTTCATTAGACAAAAAACTTTCATTTTTATGCACTTTCATGCACTTTTTACAGTGCATGCCATTGAAGAGACGGTAAGTCTATCCCTCACAGCCTCGTTTTCATTCCCATCAGCTATCAAAGATGGCACTGTTGTGAATAAGGTCATTTCAGAATATTATATTACATTATGTAAGTTGTTGCGTGCTTGCTCAGAATCAGAATGATCTGGAAGGATGTTTGTAAGTTATTGCTGGACGAGCCGAGAGACATTACCGACACACATGCATGTTGTGCATGAACGGAGCATGTTGATGCATGCGGTTTCGATGTACACTTCTCTAGCGTTCTCAAATCTCTCGCTCTCGCTCTCACAGGTCAACAACGCCACGGCTAGAGTCATGACGAATAAGAAAGTGGTAAACCCGTATTCAAACAGTAAGAGCATGTTCCTTCTCGTAAATCTGTCTCTTTTTAAAAAGACAAAATGACATGACACCTGCTACCTCAGCATTACAGCTGGTTAACGCTTTTAACTACCACGGACAGATGCTATTTTAACCACAGTGGGATCTAATAAACCATACGCTGAAGTGTTTGATGGGTATATTTGTCCTGTTTTTCTGTGCAGGTTGGAAAATGAATCCAGTTGTAGGAGCTTTGTACGGACCAGAACTCTACGCAGGTGAGGAAGAACGCTGGGAAACCTGTAAATCATGATCATTTTTGCACCCTCATTCTGACCCTTTGTCAACAATACTCGGTTTTGGTGCCGCTTCTCCTTTAAGACTTGA
This sequence comes from Xyrauchen texanus, assembly GCF_025860055.1. NCBI lineage: Eukaryota > Metazoa > Chordata > Actinopteri > Cypriniformes > Catostomidae > Xyrauchen > Xyrauchen texanus. Next base: position 44,291,147 of record NC_068283.1, on the reverse strand, counting down.
CAGATAACTGTGACTGTTATGATTGGCTCTCTGCTCTTGACTGACCTGCTCCCTCATTGCCATCTCACGGCTCACCGCTAATGGGCGTGGCTATGGAGGTGATAAGGTAAAGTAGGCGTTGATGTGTTGTTGTGGAGGCGGTCATATGCAAATGTCTTCCACAGTGTGACATCACAATGTGGAGGAAGTTTTGGCAGCTTGGTTTCAACAAATACTCTTTTTGCAGTGAGAAGGAAGTTTTGAGTTCTGAAACATACAGTAGGCTTTTATAGTACACTTAACTCTTATATGTTAAAAGATCAAGGAAAATTTGATTCCTCATATCAGGACCCCTTTAAAGAAAATAATTGTACAATTGTATGTTAATGAGGTCATGGTTGTGATTTTGTTACCATGAGGATTTTTGTACTATGTAATGCTTGCCTGTGAAAATCTCATCATTACAATACTAGGGTGTTGTGGATTGTTGCTAGGGAATTGTCATGTGTTTGCCACGGTATTCTGAATGGCAAAACAGTTGCATGGTGGTCAAAAGTAAAAACGTCCATGGTTCATACCTTTAGCACAAGCTGTGTGGGACGACTTATTCACCAAAGTCTAATACAAAGCGACGCGTTGCACCACATCATAACCAGATGTGACGCACAATAAAAGATGTCTTTCCATGTTAGAGTTTTCATCCTAACCAGTCGTGACAAGCGACTGGTTTCTATTTCTGTGGCGTCATGCCGGGTAGCCCCGTCTGCTGTGAACTCTCATTGCTTCTAAATAAGTTTCATGACAGAACATTAAAACAGGCTAACTTGTGCTAGCCAACTCGGTTTTGGCCGAGGGTGTTACACCTACCGAATGCTTTGCAGAGGTCACGCTCACTTTAGTCAAGCTCTGTCGCACACACTGGCTCAGAATGAAGGAGAGGTGACAGCCAGACCGGCTCCTTTCTTTTGGACTTTCCCTGGAGATTGTCAAAATAACATCAGTAGTACCGCATGAACATAATCAATGGTAATAGATGGAATTTGGATCAAACTCCTAAAGTTACTTTGCCATGTGTATGTGTGTGACTGTATATTTATCCCCTCTGAGTTTTGCCGTAGTGTAATGCTTATGTCCATATGCTGCTTCAGTGAGAAAAGGATGATGTACATTGAATAAACAGACTGTTCTTCCTGACTGTTCTCATTTCTCAATTTATTAGTCATTAAATGCCATGTACCATCCAGTGCTGGCTGAAAAATCATTGTTGCGTCTGTTTGGGACACAGTGTTAGGCTTTTGAAACCCTCAAACATTATAAATTAATGTTCGGGAGTTTTCGCTCGAAGACACAATGCTGATGTCAGTAATTTTCCACTTCATGGAACTAAACCTGAAACTGCTGTGTTAGCCATCCTTAACCATGTGTTTGCTGCCATCACACCAGTAAAACTACTCATGCTAACATATTATTAGCAGGGCTAGATTCCCTGTTGGTTCCCATTACCAATAAAATGCACCCTATTGAACACATCATAACCTGTGTGTTAATTTATTGGAGTCAGATGGTGTCCGTATCATTAGCGCTGCTAGTTAGCTCTTGGCTCAGATTCATTAGCAGTCACAGATCACATTTTCTTTAAAACTCTTCAGTTGTGTAAATTAAGAATACAGTAATTGGCTTTAGTTCATTTTGAGCAAGCTCTGTTTGGGTAAATGAGTTCCAGTTCATTCTGATTTGCCCTCAAGTCACAATGACTCTAAAAGTGTTTCATAAGGAAAATGAAATGACATTAGCGCTCAGCAGAGCAACAAAACATGTATGAGGATAGGAGAGTTTCCTGAAACAGATTCATATAACATCAGAGATAAAACAATCTAGATGGATGGATGGATGGATGGATGTGTAGTTGGGTGGGTTGACAGAGATAGACAGACAGACAGACAGACTGATAGAGAGTAGATGGGCAGGTGAGTTGTTGGATGGATGGATTGATGGATGGATGGGCGGGTGGTTGGTTGAATGAATGGATGGATGGATGTGTGTGTGGGTGGGCAGATGGGTGGGCAGGCGGAAAGACAGACAGACAGACAGATAGATAGATAGATAGACAGACAGACAGACAGACAGACGGATGAGTGTGTGGGTGGGCAGGTAGGTTGTTAGATGGATGGATGGGTGGGCAGGCGGAAAGACAGACTGATAGATAGATAGACAGACAGACAGATGGACTGATGAGTGTGTAAGTGGGCAGGTGGGTTGTTGGATGGATTGATGGATGGGCAGGTGGGTGGGTGAATGGATGAACTGATGGGTGGCTGGGCAGACAGAAGATAGATAGATAGATAGATAGATAGACAGACAGACAGACAGACAGACAGACAGACAGACAGACAGACGGATGGACAGACGGACGGATGGACAGATGGATAGATAGATAGATAGATAGATAGATAGATAGATAGATAAAAGGATGGACGGATAGATAGATAGATAGATAGATAGATAGATAGATAGATAGATAGATAGATAGATAAAAGAATAGATAGATAGATAGATAGATAGATAGATAGATAGATAGATAGATAGATAGATAGATAGATAAAAGGATGGACAGATAGATAGATAGATAGATAGATAGATAGATAGATAGATAGATAGATAGATAGATAGATAGATAAAAGGATGGAAGGATAGATAGATAGATAGATAGATAGATAGATAGATAGATAGATAGATAGATAGATAAAAGGATGGACAGATAGATAGATAGATAGATAGATAGATAGATAGATAGATAGATAGATAGATAGATAGATAGATAGATAAAAAGGATGGAAGGATAGATAGATAGATAGATAGATAGATAGATAGATAGATAGATAGATAGATAGATAGATAGATAGATAGATAGATAAAAGAATAGATAGATAGATAGATAGATAGATAGATAGATAGATAGATAAAAGGATGGAAGGATAGATAGATAGATAGATAGATAGATAGATAGATAGATAGATAGATAGATAGATAGATAGGTAAAAGGATGGACTGGATAGATAGATAGATAGATAGATAGATAGATAGATAGATAGATAGATAGATAGATAGATAGATAGATAGATAGATAGATAGATAAAAGGATAGATAGATAGATAGATAGATAGATAGATAGATAGATAGATAGGTAAAAGGATAGATAGATAGATAGATAGATAGATAGATAGATAGATAGATAGATAGATAGATAGATAGATAGATAGATAGATAGATAGATAGATAAAAGGATGGACGGATAGATAGATAGATAGATAGATAGATAGATAGATAGATAGATAGATAGATAGATAGATAGATAGATAGATAGATAGATAGATAAAAGGATGGACGGATAGATAGATAGATAGATAGATAGATAGATAGATAGATAGATAGATAGATAGATTGATAAAAGGATGGACGGATAGATAGATAGATAGATAGATAGATAGATAGATAGATAGATAGATAGATAGATAGATAGATTGATAAAAGGATGGACGGATAGATAGATAGATAGATAGATAGATAGATAGATAGATAGATAGATAGATAGATAGATAGATAGATAGATAGATAGATAGATAGATAGATTGATAAAAGGATGGACGGATAGATAGATAGATAGATAGATAGATAGATAGATAGATAGATAGATAGATAGATAGATAAAAGGATGGAAGGATAGATAGATAGATAGATAGATAGATAGATAGATAGATAGATAGATAGATAGATAGATAAAAGGATGGACAGATAGATAGATAGATAGATAGATAGATAGATAGATAGATAGATAGATAGATAGATAGATAGATAGATAGATAGATAGATAAAAGAATAGATAGATAGATAGATAGATAGATAGATAGATAGATAGATAGATAGATAAAAGGATGGAAGGATAGATAGATAGATAGATAGATAGATAGATAGATAGATAGATAGATAGATAGATAAAAGGATAGATAGATAGATAGATAGATAGATAGATAGATAGATAGATAGATAGATAGATAGATAGATAGATAAAGGATGGAAGGATAGATAGATAGATAGATAGATAGATAGATAGATAGATAGATAGATAGATAGATAGGTAAAAGGATGGATAGATAGATAGATAGATAGATAGATAGATAGATAGATAGATAGATAGATAGATAGATAGATAGATAGATAGATAGATAGATAGATAGATAAAAGGATGGACCGGATAGATAGATAGATAGATAGATAGATAGATAGATAGATAGATAGATAGATAGATAGATAGATAGATAGATAGATAAAAGGATGGACCGGATAGATAGATAGATAGATAGATAGATAGATAGATAGATAGATAGATAGATAGATAGATAGATAAAAGGATGGACGGATAGATAGATAGATAGATAGATAGATAGATAGATAGATAGATAGATAGATAGATAGATAGATAGATAGATAGATAGATTGATAAAAGGATGGACGGATAGATAGATAGATAGATAGATAGATAGATAGATAGATAGATAGATAGATAGATAGATAGATAGATAGATAGATTGATAAAAGGATGGACTGGATAGATAGATAGATAGATAGATAGATAGATAGATAGATAGATAGATAGATAGATTGATAAAAAGGATGGACTGGATAGATAGATAGATAGATAGATAGATAGATAGATAGATA
>NC_068283.1:44246449-44281449 GCF_025860055.1 Xyrauchen texanus | reverse complement strand
AGATAGATAGATAGATAGATAGATAGATAGATAGATAGATAGATAGATAGATAGATAGATAGATAGATAGATAGATAGATAGATAGATTGATAAAAGGATGGACTGGATAGATAGATAGATAGATAGATAGATAGATAGATAGATAGATAGATAGATAGATAGATAGATAGATAGATAAAAAGGATGGACGGATAGATAGATAGATAGATAGATAGATAGATAGATAGATAGATAGATAGATAGATAGATAGATAGATAGATAGATAGATAGATTGATAAAAGGATGGACTGGATAGATAGATAGATAGATAGATAGATAGATAGATAGATAGATAGATAGATAGATAGATAGATAGATAGATAGATAGATAGATAGATAGATAGATAGATAGATAGATAGATAGATTGATAAAAGGATGGACGGATAGATAGATAGATAGATAGATAGATAGATAGATAGATAGATAGATAGATAGATAGATAGATAGATAGATAGATAGATAGATAGATAGATAGATAGATTCATATGCTATGGTATTAATACGGTTCTATGGTGGGACATTTGCAAAAACATGGTTTTACTATGGTATGTGATAATAGGGACAGTTTAAATGAGAGACAAATGTAATACTATTCATATTTCTAACTGGTAGGTCTGTAAAGTACAGTGTGTGTGTGGTGAGAGAGGGGTCCAGCCACATTGATCAGATTGTGAAGCCTGCTGTGGTTTTGATGGATTCTCTGAGAGCAGCAGATTAACTTTCACGCGGCTAACAGAATCTCTGAGATTGAGTGAAGAATACCACTGGCTGCTGTGAGCGTAATAGAGCACTGAGACTCACACTCGAGGGGGTTTCTTGCGTGGTTTATTGCCGTGTGTTATATGAAGCCAGTGCATTCTGATGAGAGCAGCTGCTACTGTTTCATCTGAAGGAAGTTCACGGCCCATCTCAGCGTAAGAGCTTCCTCTCTGCCCATTACACTCAAACCCTTTAAATAACACACACACACACACACACACACACACACACAGAGGCATCCTCTCAGATCATCTCAAAAGACAGTGGCGGGGTGGGGGTGTTTCCTCGTCGCCACCGCAACTGCTGATTTTCCAGATGCTGTTATTGTATATCAGGACTAAACGTCAAACGTATGTTTAGCAGTCTGCCACCGTTCTGCTTTCTGAATCAGAGGCTTCACCTTCCTACAGAGCATTCCTTTTCTTACACCTTTAGAAACAATAGCTGAGGAATAATTACAAAAATGTGTTGTATTTGTTAGTGTATGTGAAGGGTATTGTAAGGTGTGTGTGTGAGTGTGTGTGTGTGTGTGTGTGTGTGTGTGTGTGTGTGTGTGTGTGTGTGTGTGTGTGTGTGTGTGTGTGCCTGATGGAAGTCTTTGTTGCGCCAGATTATTCGCTCTTCTTCGTTGTTTGCAACCCAAACCTTCCCATGAGCCTCTAGTGATAAGTCTGATGTAATGTGCTCAGAGAGCCTCCGCTCGTCTCCTGTCCATTATTCACTCAGTTTTCATTATCAGTTTTTGTTTTGCCACTGTTGATGGAACTGTATATGCTGAATATCTTTTCAAATGACTTTGACAAATGAAGAAAAGCCAATGCTTTTACAGATAACCGCCAACATTACTCTTATTAAAGGATATTTACACTCACCACAGGAGAGAACTGTTTCAGCACCATGGACAGCTACATAAGAAACACAATAGAGTGCAACAGCGACTAGTAAACACGGAGAAAATTGAATGCAATGATTGTAGAAAGTGTCCATTAGAGTCAGTCTGACAGTGTTAACAGCGGTCAGATCTCGTCTTTAAGTGCCTTAATGAGTGTAGATGAGCTCTCTTATTGTTGCTCTGCATGTAAAGGAGGTAATTGAGTACTGGTCGTTGATTTGATTAGTCTCAGTCTATTCCACCGTGTGACGATTACTCATTCTCACACATTCCAACAGGAAGTGTTAAAACAGATCAACCAGGTGAAACGCAGTAGCTGGTTTTTATGCTGTATGACCTCACAATCACAGCCTTGTTTGATCTTTCCCTCTGAATTAAGAGAGCATGTCTGCTGGTTTGATTCATATGTTTTTGTTTAGGCAGCGTAGCCTAATGCCCGCAGCGTTTATATTTACAGTACATATATCACACACCACCGGATGCATACAGATGTAGATACAGAGAAGGACCCAGAGCGGGTGTGATGGAATCCCAATTCAGTGTGGGATAATTCGAAAGAACAGTGTCAGGATGAACTAAGGCCTGACACACTAATGTTTTCTCTCTGTCTCTGCAGTCTCAGGTTTCCCGTACCCTGCAGCAGGTGCGACTGTGGCGTACAGAGGGGCTCACCTCAGGGGCAGAGGTCGTGCTGTTTACAACACCTTCCGTACGGCCCCTCCTCCCCCACCCATCCCAGCCTATGGAGCGTGAGTCTCTCCGAGAAGTCTTCCTCGTCCTCATGTCTTCTCTATTTCATCACTTCTTAGGCCTCCTAATGTTTTCTCTATATCTTTATTTCCTCCTCTTCTCTATTCCTTCTTCTCTACTTCCTCCATGTCTTTTCTATCCCTTTACTTCCTCCTCTTCTTTCTCCTCCACATGTCATCTCTATTCCTTCTCTTCCTTCTCCTCCACTTCCTCCTCATATCTTTTCTATCCTTTTACTTCCTCCTCTTCATGTAATTTCTGTTACATTGCTTCCTCATCCTCCTCCTCATGTCTCCTCTATCCCTTTACTTCCTCCTCTTCTTTCTCCTCCACGTCATCTCTATTCCTTCTCTTCCTTCTCCTCCACTTCCTCCTCATATCTTTTCTATCCTTTTACTTCCTCCTCTTCATGTAATTTCTGTTACATTGCTTCCTCATCCTCCTCCTCATGTCTCCTCTATCCCTTTACTTCCTCCTCTTTCTCTAACTCATGCTGTCTTTTTATTTACTTCCTCCTCAGGTCTTTTCTATCCCTTTACTTCCTCCTCTTCTTTCTCCTGCTCCACATGTTGTCTGTATTCCTCCACTTCCTCCTCATGTCTTTTCTATCCCTTTACTTCCTCCTCTTCTTTCTCCTCCACATGTCATCTCTATTCCTTCACTTCGTTCTCCTCCACTTCCTTCTCATGCATTTTCTGTTCCTTTACTTCATCATTTTCCTCCTCACGCCTTCTCTGTTTCATCACTTCCTCTTCCAACTTTCTCGCACTATACTTCTGTTCCTTTACTTCCGCCTCCTCTTCATCTTCCCATCTATATTCCTTTAATTCCTACTCTTCCTCATCTTTTCTATTTTCCTTATCTTCCTTCCTCTTTATGCTTTCTCTTTTCCTTTACTTCCTCCTCATCCCATTCCTTCACTTCCTCCTCCTATTTTCCTCATGTCTTCTCTATTCTTTCATGTCCTCCTCATCTTCCTCATGCCATCTTTTGCTGAATTTCCTCCTGTTCTTCCTCATGTCCTATGTAAAGTGGGACAGTTTGGTATCCATTTGTTTTTCATGAAATGGTTAAAAATCATTACTAAATTTATCTTGGAGAAATAAACAATGACAGTTTAAAAATAGTTTTAAATTGATGATTTACATCAGGATGTGTGAGATAATTTCATGACCACTGGTGAGAAAAGATTAGTATTATTTTAATTACTTTTGGACTTATGAAAAATAATTTTAGTTTGGTTCTTCCTTTTCCACTTTCTCCTCCTCATATATTGTCTTTTCTTTTACTTCCTCCATGTTTCCCCTATTCCTTCACTTCCTTCTCCTCTTCTTCCTTTTACTTTCTTATATCTTTTCCATTTTTCACTTCCTCGTCATCCTCTTCTGTATGTTTTCACTATTCCTTTACTTCCCCCCTCTTCCAAATTATGTCTTCACTATTTTTTAACTTCCTCCTTTTCCTCACTGTTCCAGTTCCACTTCCTCCTCCTCTTCCTCCTTTCTTCTGCTCAAGTGTTTTCTATGATCAATTCTTCTCTATTCTCTATTTCTTCATGTCTCCTCCTCCTCTTCTTCCTCGTTTCTTCTCTGTTCCTTCACTTCCTCCCCCTCCTCAGCGTCCATGTCGTCTCTATTTCATTACTTCCTCCTCCGCTTTCTCCTCATATCCTCTCTGTTCCTTTACTCCCACCTTTTCCTCTTCCTCCTCATGTCTTCACTATTCCTCCTCCCCCTCTGTTTTGACAATAGACCTGCAGGCACAGCAGCCGGCATGCTAATATACTCTGTGTGCTTGTTAAATTCTGCAGTGTGATAATCAAACATATTCATTGTCTCTTCTCTATTCATCTCTCGTCCTTTAACACAGAGTGGTGTATCAGGATGGTTTCTATGGTGCAGAGATCTATGTGAGTAACCTTGTGTTCTGCTGTTTGAAACTTTAGTGGACAAAATCAGACCATCAGAGAGAGAGGAGGCAATTCCAGCGAGAGTGGAGTGTAATTGCAGTCCTGCCTCTCAGTTCCCTTTAGGCGTCAATTAACCGATGCCTCCGTAATGCCAAGAAACCTGACGAGTCAATTCTAGATCCCCTCAGTCACCACAAACTCACATTTTGGCAAATGCACAAAGCTTTCTCCATGTCACACTGCAGGGAACTCACACACATTATCAGGAAATGCCAAACAAGTGCCAAATATGATGCCCCTGTCTCTCATTTGCCATTTAACAAGCAATAAAATTGGTTACTGCCTAACCTGTTTAAAGTCGGCATGAAAGGAAAATTCGCTCTATCTATTTTCTAAAAGCATGTTATTGATCTTATCGTGAACGATTCATCCATGCATATGTTTTATTTCATTTTTGTATTATTTTATTTGCCCTCATGATCTTTAATTAAAATGTACTAACTCGATCTTCCTCTGAAGCGGCAGATTTCTTCATATGAAACGACGTATGCAGGAGTTCGCCAATCATTGAGTCAGTTTAAACTCCGCCCCTTTCTTATAAATACCACAACCTTGCGTAGAGTTGAGCGAAGCATCAGTCGCGTGCTGGTGAAGATGGCAAGGTGTATTTTCATCTGTTTTCCTTCAAAGATATTGTTCCTTAACCGAAACTTCCTTGGTTACGGGTCGGCTGGCTTGAATTTACATTTCGAATGAGGAGGAGTAACGGCGAATTCACGGTTGTGTTCGAGACATTTCCCGCCTGAATTCCCGAGATGATCACTAATGAATACAATGCTTTGGATGCCTCTGGAATTTATTTATTTTTGAATTTAGTGATCTAGGGATGCACAGCACGAGTACATTTCTTAGTGTTTTGTGATTCAAAACTTTTAAATATGGTTATTTTTTACTGACTCGATTTTTAACGGCTACAGCCTCTTCGTAAGCAAAGACAGCGATGTGCTCGTGCGTTTATGTTGTCCGTTTGATCATAAATCCCTGCTCGGTTTCACCGATAACCGGCTCTGACTGTAGCAGCACGGTTGTAGGGGAGTGTGTGTCCGCTGCAAACTCCCATTCTGCTATGCAACGCCCATATTTACACAATCCAATCAACAACCAATGGATAAACTCAAATCCCCGCCCTACATTTGTTTTTGTTCGATAAACCGTCACACTCGGAAATGTGTCACAATGTGGAAGTCGGTTGCAACTGCCGACTTTAAATATTGGTGTCTTGGTAAAATACTGAGGGGTGAATTCACTAAGAACAATCAGGCGATGGTGCAAACACACCACCAAAATCGGTGCTGAATGCAATTTGCACGGTGCAATCCCAATCGTATAGGCCGTTTCTGAGCGTTATATAGCGGACAATGCAGCAGACCTCTGCAACCTTACAAACTGTGCATCATCACTGCTGTAAATCACATTCCCGAAATATGCCGCAAGTGCGTTTGACCACACCGTACATCTGAATATATGCCAGGTTATACCACTCTTCATGAATTACTGCTGCCATGATCAATAGAAAATGCACACAAACATCTCTTGATATACTGTATGAAATGAAGGTTACCACCTGCTTTCCTCGGGCGGTAGTAGCACAATGTTAGTGGCACTGGGCGAATAGCACAAATATTTGTGAATGAAGCAGAAACTTTATTGCTATTTTCTTCAGATATGCAGTGGTGCCTTTAAATACCAAATGTTTTAAAGCAGTAGTGTGTGTTTAAGTTTCCGAGTGAATGGTGAATGTTTCATCATGGCTGTTCCTCAATAGTAATCATCATAAGGTGGATGGGAGCAGTTTCTTCTCTCTATCATCGTGTTACTGTGTGTTCTTTCGGCCACCAGTGAGTCACTGATAAGGCAAAGCCAGTTTAGATAAAAGGATTAATCTTCCCTCTGGTGCCGCTGTTTACACACACATAAACACACACACATTTGCACATAAAAGGCACATCTGTGGCCCATCTCTCGCCTGAGACCACAGTGTGAGGACCCGATAATGACCACACGGACCCTGAGTGACCCAACAGAGAAGCAGAAAAGCATTCCTCCATCCATCTCAGTTCTCGTCCCTCTCTCTCGTCTCATTCTCTCCTCCACTCTCAGCCGTATAGTTTGTTACCATATTTAGGATCATAAAGCACACTCCCCCGACCTCGCTCGCAGTGGCCTGATAAAGGCGTGTGCTGTGTATTGGGGCAGAGGAGGTGACAGTCTGATTTATTACAGTGTGCGTTTGCAGGCGGGGGCTTCAATCGACATAGTCCCGCCGGAAGTTCACCACGGCTGCTCCTCCTCACTTCCTGTCCCCATGGGAACAAAGGGGAGGGGGTCACACGACCTCAGAATTCCCCGCTCAACCTCTAACCTGATTTTACACTTTCTGTAATTCACCTTCCTTATCAAACGTGTGATTTAGCAACACTCCCAAACCTGATATGACGAATTAAGGGTGTGCGGCTTTCATTCTGTGGGTGTTCCTGCGACAAAAATACAAATGCGGTCTGTTTAATACGTCTCAAACTGTGCTCAGATTTGCATAAATATTAAAGTCTGCAATCAAAAGATCTCAATGTGAACTTTTGAAACACATGAAACAAATTAACCCAAGAATAAATGATCTGAGCTATGCTATCCACATTCATTTTATAGCGCTGTACTTTTACTCGGTGTCAAGAATTGACTCGTTTGTGTCTCTTTTAGTTCTTCTAAGAAATTTTAGGAGAAACAACAGAGACACAGTTGACATTTTGGTACTTCTTTAGTCACCTGAGCGATGTCAAAGCAAATATATATATATAAAATGCATTTTTTTACCATAAAAAAGACAAAAATCTGAATATGTTATTTTATTTATGTATTTATATATTTTTGCAGTGTTCCCATTGATGAAAATTAGAAATTTTCCCCTTCCTTTTCTTTTTATTCTTTAATATCTGTGTTCCTGTGAGTCACTTACAATGGAAGTGAATGGGGGCCAATTTTTTTTAACATAAAAAATACTCACTGTTTCAAAAGTATAGCCACAAGACATAAAGGATATGAGTGTAAATATAATTTTAGTGTGATAAAATTACTTCCTTTTTTTTTTTTTGCACCAGATTTAGATGTGGCACAATCGTTATCAATGCACACCTTATTCACAAGCATCCCGTCAATAGAGGCATCATCAGTGTTTGTGTGTGACAGAGTGCCCCCTAGTGGTTTGTCCTGACCATGCATGGCCAATCTGTGTTTACTGGGCCTAAGAATGTAAAACAGTGTCTGTTCTCTCTCTGACGGTCTGATTAATTAGCGACGGTCTGTTATTAGCGATCTGCCTGTAGACAAATGAGCTGCACTCCACCTTACATGTACTGAAACTCTTACGAGATTATGATACAAACACTTAATGAAGAGAGCACACTTCAGTTTCAAGCGACACCAAAAGGACAAGTCTTTCGAGAACGGCTCTATTCAAAAGCCTAGTGAGCTGCCAATGTAGACAGCATTTATGAAGGTATCATTGGCATGCACCCGTAGCTACTACTACAAGCTACTACTTTTTTGGAAGTACTTTCACACAAATCCATGGTGGAGAAGACAATCTTAATGCATTGCGACAAGATCAGTATAAGACTCGACCCAAAATGGTGGATGTGCCAAGAGAAACGTTGCTTTTAAATATTCAGTTCGGTAAAAAAATACTAAAGCCTGCACAACAAAGCTCAGTGTAGGTGTGCGATCAAAATGTGAAATTTGACTCACTGTATTTTAAATATAGTGGCATAACTATATCATGAAAATATCGTAAGATATTGAATGAGCCACGTCGAACAATATCTTACAATTTTGCCATTTTTCACGAATTACAATATTATATCAAGTTGTTTCCAGAAAACAACATTTTTCAACCCGATCTCATTAAAAGTCGTACATAATTTACGAGCATGGTCTCGCACGGTGTTGTTCGCATAAACTCGTTCAAGACTTCATCACGTGCAAATGCAGAAAAAAGCGTGAGTTTCGGGCACGAGTCGTTAAGGACACACTTATTAATATTAAGCCCTTCCACAAACCCCTCATCTAAACTTAACCAATCAGTAGAGTGTGTAAACATGATAGGAAGCTGTTGTGTGTGACAGAAGCAAGTAATTGGATGGAAACGATGTCCAGCGACGTCATTGGCTGTAGTGAACGTTGTAGGAAGTAAAATGAGTGCAGTTGCACGATGTCATACAAATTAGCCAAATTGAGAAAAGTCGTTCCAATCGTGACGATTTCGCCATGAGAGTGTGTTGAAACTGTATTTTCGACAAGGTGTCAGGGCTGGACTGGTAATCTGGCATACCGGGCATTTATTCCCAGTGGGCCGACGCACTTTGGGGCCGATCGGGGGCGGACTGGCCATCGGGAGAACCTAGCAGGACGGTGGGTCGGCCACGAATCGTGCCGAATGGTCCGCGATAAGCAAAAATGAGCTGCCGCGTTATGCAGAACGGACAACAAAACGGCGCTGCGATATGCAGAAAAGGACAGCGAACAACCCCCCCCCACCCCCCGCTGAACAACTTTTGGATCACCCAAGCCCCCAGTTGCCATGTACAATCCCGGGCCGATTTCTCTTCCCAGTCCAGCCCTGCCCGCAATGCATAGCCACCAGGAATTTAGATTTTCCGTCTGTGTTTTCAACATGGTCTCGTGATAACTCGTAATCATTCGAGTGACAAATCAAAAGATATCGTGTTAGCCGAGTCACCAGGATCTACTTAAAAAATGTACTGTGTGCTGTACTGTTACTCTTAGGCCATGTCCACACTAATACTTTCGCTAAACTTATGGTTCTCACAGAACGTTTTTTTCTCCACCAAAAACCTTCGAAACTGCTCTCCATCACCGCATACTTGCAATAAAACTAAACTAAAACTAAAACTGAGTTTTCAAACGAAAAGTGAATGTGGCCTCTATTTAGTATTAGAGGATAAATTAGCAATATGCTAATTACAATTCTGTTGACATCACTTTTCGCCTCAGATTGTGGCATCCTTTGTGGTCTAAGTCAGCTCGCTAGATTTTGGAACCAACTCTCCGTGTCATTTTTGACCTAACTGATGAATATTTGTGCGGGAGAGACACATCTTTTTGTTGTTGGTCTGTTTTGTGTTGATGTTGTTGTGTGTTTGCAGGGAGGTTATGCAGCATACAGATATGCTCAGCCTGCAACGGCTACGGCGTACAGCGACAGGTATGTGTTCAATCACGCACATACAAACACCTTAAACCAGAACGCAGACCTACTTCGAAAAATTCAGGCCTAATCTGACTTATTTGGATCAGGGGTTGTTTTCTAGGTCTTTTCCTAATGGAGAACAACAGTCTATTTTGGTCGGAGAAACATCTGAGAAAAAGTTGATAGTTAAATGAAACATTACTTAAAGCTCCATTAAGTCTCCTGAGCAACATCTGAGCAAAAAACAATGTTCCTCTGGGCGAGTAACACTGAACGGTAAACGCATTCAGCGGGAGCAAGCGTGCAGGATCTCCCTTTCCTCTGTGTTTAGGAATGGCCAGAGGGCCGACAGACAGAGAGACAAGCAGAGAATGACTGATGGACTGAGAGACACTGTGACAAGTGTTTACTGGTACGGAGGTTTGTTTGTAAGAAAGAGACCCTCATTCATCCGAGCCCCTCAGAGCGGCTGTCAACTCTTGTGCCGATGGCATCAGAAGGATTGAGCGTGTCTCTCAAATAACACACACCTGCCCTCCACCTCTGATCATATCAGTGAGAAAAGATTTTTTGGCTCTTACCAACTCGCCAATCTACAGCAGCAAGAGGCCTGGCAGACACAAATTAAAACCTAAAAATAGACCCCACCCCAGATTCTGCGCATTTTGCTGTTCGATCACAGATTTTTCTCATGTATTATCAACAGTTTCATGACAACTCATTCGAATGAGATGGCAAACGTTATATATTGTACAAGACAAGACGGATGAGATCTTACGATTTCGCCATCTTGTATGAATTATTCCTCGTTGTTACGTGATGGGATTTTACTCACTGTATTTTCAACAAAGTGTCAAGACAACTCGTGCTTCTACCACACCTGGAGTCATGAGTTTGAATCCAGGGTGTGCTGAGTGACTCCAGTCAGGTCTCCTTAGCAACCAATTGGCCCGGTTGCTAGGGAGGGTAGAGTAACATGTGGTAACCTCCTCGTGGTCGCTATAATGTGGTTCTCGCTCTCGGTGGGGCGCATGGTGAATTGTGCGTGGATGTCGTGGAGAATAGCGTGAAGCCTCCACACACACTATGTATCCACGGTAACACTCTCAACAAGTCACGTGATAAGATGCGCAGATTGACGGTCTCAGACGCGGAGGCAACTGAGATTCATCCTCCGCCACCCGGATTGAGTAATTACGCCACCACGAGGACCTAGAGCGCATTGGGAATTGGGTATTCCAAAATTGGGAAGAAAATCCCAACTAGTGATAATTTGAACGCTATGGCGAATATATTTTACAAGCCAAATTGTTCGATATGTTACAATTTCGACATCTCGTACAGTTATAACGCATTGCCACCAGGAATTTAGATTTTATTTCTGTATTTTCAACATGGTCACATGACGTGACGTACAATATTGTACGATTTTACCATCTTGTACAAATTATTACATGCCGTCACCAGGAATCTCATTTGTATTCACTGTATTTTCAATATAGTGTCATGACAAGTCGTGACAATTTATACGAGATGTATTTTCATGTATTTTCACCATGGTCACATGATAGCTCACAATCATTCGAATGAGGTGAAATCATAAGATATCGTTCGAGCGATAGTTGTATATCTTACGATTTCGACATCTCGCACATATTATTACACGATATCACAAGTAATCTTGATTTTACGCCCTTTTTACAACATAGTCTCATGACAACTCAAAATAATTTCTATGAGATTGCGAAATACGAACATTATCGTACAATTTCGACATCTTGTGTAAATTATTGTGAATTATTATGCGTTTTCATCTGGAATCTTAATTTAGCTATATTTTCAACATATTCTCAACGTAGTCGAAGACTATGCACGACTTGGCTCTTACGAATATATGCTACTTTTATATGCTGAGTGACTCCAGCCAGGACTCCTAAGCAACCAAATTGGCCCGGTTGCTAGGGAGGTTAGCGTAACATGGGGTAACCTCCTCGTGGTCGCTATAATGTGGTTCGCTCTCAGTGGAGCACATGGTGAGTTGTGCGTGGATGCCGCGGAGAATAGCGTGAAGCCTTCATACACGCTATGTCTCCACTCTAACGCACTCAACAAGCCACGCGATAAGATGCGTGGATTGACGGTCTCAGATGCGGAGGCAACTGAGATTCGTTATGCCACAACGAGGAGAAAAAGGGGAGAAAATCAAATAAATAGCTAAATATTTATCGTCTTTACAACAGGCAACAATATTAAAAAAAAAAAAAGTCTAAATATCTTGCACAACTTTGCTTCTGAAGTAAAATGTATCTTGTAGTAAGGATATTTAGATATGTTTAATGGAAAAGTGAATTCAAAGCAAGTTCTTGGCTAATATAGTCTTAGTCAGCACACAACTCGCTCAAGTGTCCATTTTCAAATCTGCATATGCACACACACCATATATATCTCTTTCAGTAAAGTGTCCTTGCGGCCGAGGGCTTGCGTTGTCTTATCTGCCCCATACAGAACTTCATTTGCATTTGTCTGTGGAGGGAAGGACCGAGTGGAAAATGTGTAATATAGAAATGAAAGAAAATGACATGTGATGTTGTTTCTCCTAACCTGGAACCAGCAGAAGCGGCAGTAAACCCATCAGACAGCGCACAACACAGACCTCACTACACCTATTACTGCTTTCACTTTACCTCCATCTACCTCAGTCTTCAATCATTTTGCAAAAATATCTCCACAGTCACTTTATTTCATGAGATCAGGCTTGATGTGTGTTGAAGCATCTATGTGGCTCTCTTTCTGTAGTTACGGGAGATTCTATGCAGCCACTGACCCCTATCACCACACCATCAGCCCGGCGGCCACCTACAGCGTGGGCACCATGGTGAGATAACTTTCTTTTTTAAGCACACTTTTACGGTTAACGTTGTTTTTTCTTAAGAACTATTTGAAGCTTTACAACAGAGCAGTTGCTGTGTAGAAGAACTTTGTGTAGCGCGATTATGGAATTTGTGGCTTTTTTTTCCTATTTATGTTAACTGCTCAACACTTCTGAAAGAAAACATTGTATCATACAATCATGCAGTGGTTCTCAACTGGTGGGTCGCTACCGAAAATTTGCACGTTTGGTCTGATAGAGTCGGACAGCTTTTAAACAGGTGGAGCAAATCGTTTTCCTTGACGTATCTTTTGTTGAAGTCAAAAGCTGTGCGTTTAATGAAACTGTTAAATGTTGGCACATCTTCGTAGAATGCAAACATCACTTGATAGAGGCTGGTCAACTTAGGTGCATATAGAGATGCAACGTCCAAATACGTTGTGGCAGGGCGGAGGGCGGGGACGGGTCGCCGTAGTAGAGTTCTCACCACTACCATCCATCCCAACAGAGCAGCCGCGGCCATCGGCCGGGGGGTGAGGAGCCCAGCTGCCTTGAAGAGGACGATGGCCGCAGACCGCGAGGGGAGAAGGGGCTCCTAACCGACCGCCTGGAGCGGTCAGGGCCACTGCCAGAGGCAGGGTTCCTCGCCCCCCGGCAGATGGCCGCGGCTGCTCCGTTGGGGTGGACGGTAGTGGCGAGAACTCTACTACGGCGAACCGGCCCCGCCCTCCCTGCCACAGATGTCAGTCTGAATTAGCTTCGGCGTAGGTGCTTGACTTAAATGGAGAGTTTTACCATGCAAACGGTCTTACAGCTACTTAAAGTACAGCTCAAATAAACATAAGATTACATCTTGGTATATTAGCAACCGCGCTAATCAACTGTTGGATTAATAATTAACTACTCGACCATTGTGGCTTATCCCTATAATGCAAACCAATTGAGAACCACTGGTTTAAAGTGTATTCTATGAGAAGTTTCTCTAAGCATGATGACTCAAGAGGAAGTCAGTGGGTTAATGTCTGTTTTTAGCTA
This sequence comes from Xyrauchen texanus, assembly GCF_025860055.1. Lineage (NCBI taxonomy): Eukaryota > Metazoa > Chordata > Actinopteri > Cypriniformes > Catostomidae > Xyrauchen > Xyrauchen texanus. Next base: position 44,267,930 of record NC_068283.1, on the reverse strand, counting down.
GCGTTTGCAGCTAAAATCAAAGATGAGAGCACTAATGGGCCCATCAGAGCGAGGAGAACTCGTCTCTCTTTTCCGCTGCGGTGTTTTCTCTCTATTTCCAAAAAATTTACTAGCACGTAATGCATGCAGCAGTGTGCCGTGGGACAGACTCGAGTAACGGATGCAGACAACAGAGGCGTGGGTTATTTTCAACCTCCTCTGCTTAAGAGTCCGAAAAATGACTCTGATTTGGCACTCCGGCAGGCATGCAATTTTTCAATGACAAGGTTGGCAGCAAAATATATTGTGAACGAAATAAAAACAAACGTAAACAGTTCCCCGGTGCAGCTGCTAGCTAAAAGCTTTCATTAATTTAGACGTTTTATTTTAAACTCTCTTCATTTACTTAATGAAAGGAATGTTTGGGGTTCAATTCAAGTTAAGCTGTGTCAACAGTATTTATGGCATAATGTCGATTACTACAGATTACAGATTACTTAGACAGATTACAGATTACTTATAGAACTTCGACTCGTCCCTCAGTTTTTTTAAAGCAAAAATCACGGTTACAGTAACGCACAATGAAAGTGAAAGAGGCCAACACAAATGTGAAGCTCGTATTTTTGTGCAAGCACTTACATGAATTCTTCAGTCCAAAATCTTTATTACTGGACCTTTAAAGTTGTGTAAATAGTTTTTGTTTTGTTTTCTCCTTGGTGGGACTATATTTCTAGGTGGATTAATTTCCTGTGTGTGATGTTTGCTCCATGCAAGCAGTGCTTTATGGATAGTTTCTTCAACCTCAGTCACTTAAAGGAATTAAAGTCGTCTCTTGAAAACTGAATTGGAAACTTTTAACCAGGTCTTCTTCATTTATTTGTGGTACTTTGCAAATGCCTTTATGTATAGATTTTACTCTTTACCTAAACTTGTCCCAGACCCAGACTTTCAATATTAAACTATGAAAGTCCATTACAAAAGTACAAATTATTACATGTTTAAAACTTTGATACTCTAAACAACGAGTGAAATAAACAAACCATTTCAACATGTATTGTGTTGGAAATTGTTCATTAAATAAACTAGTGAGGGTGACATTTTTTTTAATGAGACGTTTCTTTCTTTATAGAAGTTGAAGTGCATTTTGTTTGAATGTTACTGTCTTTACATAGTGATGACATGGGTTGACATAATACAATGCCAACACGTACTGAGACTTTACTTTTTGAATCTGTGTGTATTTAATGTATAGATATGACTCCGTGTACTGTTATTGTAAGTGTATTACGGTTAACATGATTTTAACCTTTTTAAAAAGATGAGACGAGCTGTAATCGACATTATGCCACAAATGTTGTGAATAAAGCGTAACTAATTGCAGCCAGAACATTTCTTTAAGACTGTCTTTACGCGAGACCTGGGTAGCTCAGCGAGTAAAGACGCTATCGTATGTGACTATCACACCTGGAGTCGCAAGTTCGAATCCAGGGTGTGCTGAGTGACTCCAACCAGGTCTCCTAAGCAACCAAACTGGCCCGGTTGCTAGGAAGGGTAGAGTCACATGGGGTAACCTCCTCGTGGTTGCGATAATGTGGTTCTCGCTCTCGGTGGGACGCGTGGTGAGTTGTGCGTGGATGCCGCGGAGAATAGCGTTAAGTCTCCACACGCTCTATATCTCAGTGCTAACATGCTCAACAAGTCACGTGATAATTTGCACGGATTGACGGTCTCAGGCGCGGAGGCATCTGAGATTCGTCCTCCGCCACCCGGATTGAGTCACTACGGCACCACTAGGACCTAGAGCGCATTGGCAATTGGGCATTCCAAAATTGGGGAGAAAAAAAAACGCATTTCTTTAATTCCCTATTCCCTGAAAATTTCCTTCCTTGTTCTTCATTAACAGTGTGAAGATGTAGAGTATATTTCAGGCACTGGCCAAAAGGTTTTTGAACTGCGTTCAGGTTGGGAATGGGCCTACGATGCACTAAAGTGCTGCCTACCTAGGCAGCTCACTTGGTTTTAAAACAGAGCCAATATAGCACTTATATATTTCACACTATTTGCGTGTGCGTGTGTTTTGTTAAGCGACTGATGCAAAAGAAACTGAGTTCTCTTCCAGAATTACAGAGCGATCAAATCATCCCTCACATGTCAGAGAAACAGCACTCTGGTTTTCGACTCTTTAATCATAACTAATTAATGTTTTGAACAGGATAGAGGAGCTTTTTGCTTTTAAAAATCCTTTAATAATTAGTTCCTCTGAGGTTGCATGAAATTCACTTTGCTGGTTTTCTCAGCGTCATGAAATTGCAGAAGGCTTCCACCCCAAACGAGATTTGTACCAGCAAGTGAATTCCCCTGAATTAGGAGGAATTATCCTTTGAAGGTCCAAGGCTTAGATTCAGGAGTAAAGTGTGCATGCTAATGTCAAGTTTTGCAGGGTGTGTTCGAAGACCGCTGCTCAGTGTGATGCTTTCTGCTCGCTCAACATTAAAGAGAATAATTTGGAGTACCACTGATGGCATCGACATTCATTTGATCTATCTTTTGTACTTTCAAAGGGGGCCGATGCAATTTCTGAAGAACACAACGAAGTGTTAGTGAAAGTCCTGGTTAGCGACTTCGTAATGAGATACGCTAAAAAAAAGTATACAGATACATGGGATTTCCACATGTGCGGCACAACCCCTTGATCATACGGTTATTAAACGGAAGTTCAGGAAAAGTTTTTTGGAGTTCTCAGAGTTCTAAATCAGAATTGTAATGCTGCATCAGCGTATTAGCGAACGCACTCACACACGGCAATCCCTTTAAAGAAATCAATACCGTTTCCAACACCTCACTCTGTCTGAGTGGTATTTTGAAAGAAGGAAGGAAATTTGATGGGAATACCGCCGCTCCCGTTGCCACCACCTTCACTCTGATTGGTCCTTTGTCATCTTTGATGTTGCAGGCTAGCCTGTACAGAGGAGGCTACAGTCGCTTCACGCCATACTAAAGACTCTAAACACCATCAAACGAACAATAACGCAAACAAACAAAACTACTAAAGATGTTCGACATGGAGTACGATTTCAAACTAAAATGCTTCCAGGTGACCGCGATCCTTTCAAGCCAACAACAATGACAATTACGGAACGTGATTTCACGATTCAATGCTTTTTTGGAAGAACATGTATGCAGATGTCGTACTATCATCTGGCAATGGGAAAATCTGATGAGCACTTCATAATTGTCATAGATGGAGCAGTTTGATTGTTTACTTTAAGTCTGAGACCACTATTGAAAAAGCTTTTCTTTTGAATTGTTATGGTTTTATACTTTTTTCATTACAAATTATATTATTAGCATAACAGTTTGAGAGAAAAGTCTACTTGAAAAATGGACATACATTGCATATATTTGCTTTAAAGACAGCATGGACGCGAACAAAGCCTGATGATCATGTTATCCAGCATGATTTGAGAACGTTCCAAAGAGCGTCTTGTGCACTTCAATGTAAGCCTGGAAATGTGACCCCCAATGAAGTTTGCTTATTTGATTAGTGACCTAGAAACAGGACAGACTTCTGTTTTACATCTTTAAAAATCATAACACTTTTATTTCCAGGTTTAAATTAGATTTTGAGTCCCAGATGTTCAATGGACTTTTGGACAAGACTGTATTTGACTTGGCTTTTTTTTTGAGGTTACTGTCATTATTGAAATGTCATTATTTCACAAGGTGTGTTATGTATATAGCTGCGAGTATAAATTTTATCTTGAACCTGATCTCATTAATATTACGTGACAGTGGCGACATTTTGGCAAAATTATATCATGTGGTTCATTAGACGTATCGTGGCAATTTTGAGCTGATATGTCCACTGAGTGACACTAAAAGCGAGTTATATTTTCTCCAAAACGGATGAGGTTTTTAAGGTTAACGCTCTAAACCGACTTCCCTACCCTAAACCTTAAACCTAAACCTAACCGATACTGTCAGAAAAGCAAATATGAGATGAAAAACACAAAAGGGTCATTTTGTGGTTCTTCTATGACACTTTCGACTGAAGTGTTAACTCGCTTGCTCTTCAGGACTCGTATCCCGCTCCTACGTCACAAGTGCGGCGCTCAATCAGTTGAGCAACCGTGCAATTTGATCGCACTTGAACAAGCTTGTAAAAGTAGTTTGTTAGATGTCATAAGAACAGGGTGAATAGTAAGTGTTTATGAACTGAGTATCTTCCGTTTTGCTCTTGATGTGTGTGAAAGTGAATAAAACTCACTCATAGTTGTTGTAGCGCCTCTAGTGCTCATTTCAGCAGGGAATTGCCGTGATACGTACAATGAGCAATGTAAAAATAATTTTGTGAAAATGTTTGGTAAAGTAACGTGATTCTGTGAGGCCAGGTAGAGTATCTCATCAGATATCGCCAGCATTTCAATCCTCGGTGGTCTGGAAAAGGTTTTTGTGTATGCATAAGCTGGCATTTTTGTAGTGTTTTTATTTTAAGGGTGTCTCTATGAATAATATGTAAGAGGACTCATTGTGTGTTTTGTCCTCTCAGGTTTGCACTAACAGTTTTACCTCTGTAAGCAGCACACAGGTTTAACTCACACTAACCCATCTGCCTCAGAAAAATGGGGCTGCTTGAGATTGTCTTTAAGTGTAATGTATTTATTTATGTGTGTGTGTGTATACATGAATATTAATTCCTTATATATTAAAGATTAAATCCTATTAGATGACCCCAGGAGATATACATCAGGAGACATTGGATAACGTAAGACATAAGGAGCAATAAGGAGTCATGGAGATGTTAAGGGAGACATGAGGAGAAATTGTCAGGTTTATGAAAAATGGGGAGCATGAAGGAGACATAAGAAGACATTTAAAGATTTAAGGAGACACTAAGATGCATAAGATTGAAACAGACAGGCTGGGGCGGTAATAGGATAAGATTTTTGGGGAGGGGAGTGGGGCATTTTGACCTTAGGGTGGGCAACTGTTTATCTCTTTGTAGACCCGGGATGCTCCTCCTTGTATAGATTTTCTGAGGTTTGTCCCCCTGTATCATATTTCGGCATTGGTCCAGGGGGCATCGGAAGTGTCAGGGGGAGGTACAAGGAAATTCTAGGGGGCAATACCACCCAACACCCCCCAAGGGCTATAGACATAGGGAGGTATATGGAGAGCTGCTGTTTACAGAGAGAGTTTTATTTATTCATCATATAACTAACACACGCAGATTGTCAATCATAAGAACGGTGGAACGCCGATATGTACAAATTATTTGATTCATATCAACACATTTAATCATGTACCACATGACATTCAGAAACCTTCCACAGGAAGCTGCGTGCATCCTCTGTATGTTATTAGACAGCATCGCCTTGCTTTAATGATGATCGAAACAAAATATAGAGCTGTGCACAGACCTGAACAGTTGGTGCAAAAAACACGATGACGGTGGCAAATAATAGATACATTTTTGATCATGAACAGGTCATTTTGAGTAGAAAATTAATTTCAGACTTCACAAAGCAGGAAGTTACCAAAAGTTACAGAAAAATCTATAATAAAATCTCTGTAAATAAACTTGCAAACAAGCCCATGCATGCTTAGAACACTAGTTTCGAAAAAGTACGTAAAACGTCACGGTTACTTTTGAAACCTCCGTTCCCTGACGCTGTGTCAAATGAAGTGACACAAGGGGTCTTCCTTGGGAGCCTCGCGTACCTCTGAACATGAGAAAAGGCCAATGAGAAATTGGCAGATACAATGTGCATGTCTCGCCCCCAGACATACAGGTATAAAGGGAAGCGGGCATGTGTCTGTCAGTCAGGTTTTTGCACTGAGGAGCCAAGAATAAGGTACGGCCGTTTGTAGTGGTAGGTCCAGTGTCATGGCTGAAGGGACACAACGTCTCGTTCCCTCCCTCAGGGAACAGAGGTTACAACAGTAACCGAGACATTCCCCTTCTGTCACTCACTCGACATTGTGTCGAATGAAGTGACACAAGGGGTCCCTTTCAAAAGGTCCATGTACTAGACCATGTTACGTGAACTGAAAACACAGGTGCAAGCAGGCTGCTGCGTGCTAGAGGCAACTGTATCGGCCGCACGTAAACCTTCCCAAACACCCCCAGAAAAGGTATGGATGGACAGGGATGGACAGTCATGTTCTGGAGGCGAGGTGACTGCGTCCAGGGAGCCGGAAATGTAGGTTTTTGGAGCTGGGGTGCCGTGAAAACTCCACACACCAGCTGGATGACCCAGGGAGTGAGAAAATCGCTCTTTTATTGAAAATGTGGGTACCGCAGCCCGAGGGGGTGCGGCGAAAGAAAATAAGGAAAATGAAGATTTTCCTTATAGGTCGGGACTACCCAGAAGCAGTTCTTTAAGTGCCTAGGCTTGGTGGACCTGCAGGAGAGCCATGGCATGCAGGGCGGAGGTGGCCTGTCCGGTGGTACTGTAGGCTTTCGAGGTCAGCAGGTAGTGGCATTTTCGGGACACAGGTGGATCGCAACTGCTCTACCACCTGGGGGACCTCTGCGTACACATGGGCCGCCCCACCATTAAGGGTAGTGAGAGCGGAAGAAAGGTACCGGGGGGGGGGGGCATGGCTGGGAGCGGCGCCCTGATTCGAGGTACCAATCGTCAAGCCATGAGGGCTGTGGGGAGGACGGAGGGTTCCAGTCCAAGCCTACGCTCATGGCAGCCCGTGTAAGCATGTAGGCCATCTGTGCGTCGGCCTCAAACTGGGCGGGCTGACCCGAAGGTGGCAGCCCAGTCGAATCCTCTGCATCAGATGCCTGAAAGCTCTCCGATGCAGCGGCGATGTCCTCATCCAATTCCGGGGGCTCAAGGGAGAATGCCATCCACAAACGCTGCCTCAGTGTGATCGCTGCCCAAGCACACAAGGCAGCGTCTGTGGTCGTCGGTCTTGGAGAGATATCGACCGCATCCAGGAACTACACAGAGGTGGAAAGGCATCTTTAAAAAGACACTTCCTTAAAAGGACGTTCAACGCCTGCTCGTATATTGCTCTTTTATTAGTGAAAATAAACTCTTTTAGAGAAATCAAACTATTTTAGGAGGGGAAAACACTCTTTTAGAAAGAGAAAGCGATGTCGAAGCGCCCAGTGGCGTGAACTGCACAGTGTGCTGAGAGAGAGAGAACGCTGCTGGATATGCGCCGTAGGATCCAACAGCAGTGCTTCTTGCCAACAGAGGTGAGTGGAACAGTGGTGAAACTTCAGCTTGCTGCGGCACAACCACTCAGCTCCGAAGAAAAAATCTGACTGGCAGACACGCCCGCTTCCCTTTATTGGCCTTTTCTCAAGTTCAGTGGTACGTGAGGCTCCCAAGGAAGACCCCTAGTGTCACTTAATTCGACACAATGTCAAGTGAGTGACAGAAGGGGAACTTATTTTATTTACCAGTGAAATTTATTCAGTCAATTTAGTGAATAAAAATGACAAGGCTGTCTACTTTAGGATTGATACATGATTATGTGATGTTAAGACAACAAACAATCATAAATAGTATTTACTTAGAAGCTAGAGAATTCATTTTACATGTTTGAGTTGAGAACAAATGTAGAATTTATTAATATTTTCACCTTTACACTTACAGTAACATACTAAATGTAGAAAGTACTTCATCTTTTCTACGATATGTACTTAGCCACAAATCATCTCTTTTTCTGAGGCTTTGAAATCTATTTCTATTTCTTTTTAGATTTTTACTCTAAAAAATGTCTCTTCAAATGAATCCTGTGAAATTATCCACATAAATAAGACGCTCAAGAGAGGCACTAGAGATGTTAGTGCTTCATATGTTTACAGCAGATTATTGGACACTGTTCCCTCACAGATGGAGGAACGGCATCTCTTAAACTCACTGTTGCGTTCATTTATCAGTTGTAGTTGTTTTTTGTCAGCCGAAGCTCAGAGTGTGAACGAGTGAACAGATGCTCCGTCTGTAATTCTGTGTGATTGGTTCAGAAACTGAGTACTTCACTAAAATCACTGCTCCTATTTTACTCCAAAATCAAAAGAATGAATTGCATTTTGCATGTAGAAAATAAAGAATTAAGATTGCTTTATGTATTGACAATACTTTCATGACTGAAAATGTTATGCACAGAAAGATACACAAGTGTGTGTGTGTGTGTGTGTGTGTGTGTGTGTGTGTGTGTGTGTGTGTGTGTGTGTGTGTGTGAGCGTGTATTTATCACTTTGTGGGGACCAAATGTCCCCATAAGGATAGTAAAACCCGAACTTTTTGACCTTGTGGGGACATTTTGTCGGTCCCCATGAGGAAAACAGCTTATAAATCATACTAAATTATGTTTTTTGAAAATGTAAAAATGCAGAAAGTTTTCTGTGAGGGTTAGGTTTAGGGGTAGGGTTAGGTTTAGGGGATAGAATATAAAGTTTGTACAGTATAAAAACCATTATGTCTATGGAAAGTCCCCATAAAACATGGAAACACAACATGAGTGTGTGTGTGTGTGTGTGTGTGTGTGTGTGTGTGTGTGTGTGTGTGTGTGTGTGTGTGTGTGCGTGTGCGTGTGTGTGGTTAAATAGGACCAGGACATTTTGTTGACAGGTTTCGTGAACATACTGTAAATTCTGGTCCATATTCTTGCCAATGTTCTTTACAAGAGCCTTTATTAAGAAAGTGAACAGATTCAGAAAGAGGACTGAAACATATGAGCTTTATAAATAAGTCGCACTGCTCTGGTTCTGGTCTTATACACTCTCATTTTATAAGTGAAACGCTTCGGTAGATACATAACAAGCTCTGCCGTCGGTCCATTTAATCTTTTCTGAGGGGAAATTGCATCAAGGTGTAAAAATCTAATTCAGAATCCAATGCAACACATTTTTCTGTGAATATCAGTATAGTAGTATCTCTCAAAGCAGACAGCTGCTCTCCGATAACCTGTTTTCATCTCTCGGTATTTCCTGCATACTTATCCTGCTGTCAATCGGTAACGCTACTGATTTAAAACCAGAAAGAGTCTCCGTAGATTGTGGAAATATTTACGTCCTCATTGAAATGTTGCACTCTGTTGACTCACAATGTTGTACAAAGTACCAGCAGATGGGTTTAAACTATACTTATGGACATTTAATTGCTTATTGTTTTATATGTTATTCAATTCTTTATTACTGTAATTAGTTTCATGTTCAAGAGATCAACACTAACATTTGACAAAAAGCAAAAAAAAGTAACATTATTTGTAAATGCATGTACAGTATATACATTATACGATTCTCTTCCTAAGCATTGGCATAAATATACATATATAGTGTTTTAATTTTCTCTGTGTGTCTGAAATCCAACTATTTTATTCTTTAAACTGTATTTAATGTTTCATTTTACCTTTTGTTTATATTTTGAGAGTTGGTTTGATACTGTACATTCAACTAGTAAACTGTATATGATGTGATCATTATTTTTGCCATGAAAACAGTATTTGATGTTTATATACTTCATGAATATATCTACACAAAATAATGAGTTTAAAAGAATTGGGTCCACTTCGCTCACATGTGTAAGTGTTTGAATATGTAAAATTGGATAATAAACCATAAATGTTTGAGACATTTAAACACTTCTGAACTGTGCTTAAATGTATTTATTTATAGTTTATACAAATGTCTAGTTCTTTTTTTTAATTAAAAATCATCATTTTCACTACAGTTACGCACATTTTGACCCCTTATTCTTTTTGCCGCAATGTGAACATTTTTACTTTATTTACATTTTCAAGTATTCGTATATTTTAGTAGATTTTTACAGATTTTTATTTTTAAAAATGATTGTACAAGAGCATCTTTTTATCTGTAAAACTGTAAAAATAACAGAAAAACCAAAAAAAAAAAAGAAAGAAAAGAATGCGAATGTTACGGTAATGAGAATAATCATTGAAATCAATGGGAAGAGTAAAATAAAATGTCTTATTGTAATGATGGGGGGGCATATTGCAGAAGATAGTCAGTTTGGTATTTCTGCTGTAGTTATCTAATCTAGTGGTGGTGGCGGAGTGGGCTAAAGCACATAACTGGTAATCAGAAGGTCACTGGTTCGATCCCCACAGCCACCACCATTGTGTCCTTGAGCAAGACACTTAACTCCAGGTTGCTCCGGGGGGATTGTCTCTGTAATAAGTGCACTGTAAGTCACTTTGGATAAAAGCATCTGCCAAATGCATAAATGTAAATGTGATGCCGTGACATTCAGACATTTGTAATTGTGACTTAAGTGTCTACACAGGTTTTGAGACCGCTGTATATTTCACTCTAAAACTGAAATTATTTAATGAGAAAATACAAGCATAACTGCATTCTCACCTCTCTGTTCTTGCTTCCTTTTCTTTATCCCAGTAAATACAGCGAAAGAAAGTGTAGGAGAAAGAACTTCAGGACAGCATGGATCATCATGAGGACAGAAAAAAAAACAGAAGAAAAGTTTTTATGTTGTGTGCGTGAAAATCTGTGGTTGTAAGATGCAAATCGGAGTTCTTAGGGGTCGACTATTAAGGACTATATGAAGAAAAAAACAACAAAATACATTGGAAACATTTTTTTGCTCTATATGTTTGCATTTACGGATGGTGCAGAGTGTTTGTGTATATGAAGAGATGTGAATATGTGTTACTCGGAGATGGACAGTAAACTCTTGCTGATATGACCACATGCAGGGATCCATACTCTACATTATCCACCAATGAGAGGCGGACATATGAAAGGGGAGGAGTCAAACAAACAAGCTGAAAGCTGCATGACAAATGTGTTTCCTGTGGGTGGAGTCTTTGTGCTCTCTTTGTGCATCACTTCCTGGAGAGGATGTCACTTACGCCACATGGGCGGCACTTCCTGTGTTTCAACTCACGTCCACATTGGGTGTTCTTTGATCGCTGTCCTGTGGAGAGGCATCATCGGCCCGCTTCCAGCTTCTGATTCATCCCTGTCTGATGTGGGTGGAGCCACTTGTTAACTTCCAGTGGCTGATGTCATAACTCTCTGCGATTGGCCATGCTAATGACCAACTTCCTGTGGTGTTCCTGGTTAGAACTTTTCTATTATGAAACTAAAGATGTCAATTTCTGATCAGTGTTGTTCAGCAGTCCAGTTAGAGGTGAAGGTGGGCGTGTTTGTTTGGTGCTAAATGTCCAGTGAGGGCGGAGCAAAATCTCAAGATTTACGCAAGGTTATTTATGGACGATTTACACCAAATGAGATTTTAATTTAAATATAATTTATAAAGATTTATGTATAAACCATTCGTAAAACCATTCTTATGCAAATTGAATGAATTTCCATATAAATGTTCATTAAACCATTAAAATCAAACGAGTGTGTGTGAATCGTCGCAAAACTGTTCCTACATAAATTTTACGAATTTCTGTAAAAACCATTCATAAAACCAATCATATGTCAATTTAATAAATGTTTGTGTAAATTGCTCGTTTAACCATGTAAATAGTTATTTCGTAAACAATTGCACAATTTTTCCAAGTTGTTCGCTAATCCATTTTCACATAAATTAAACACATTTCTGTATAAATCATTGGTCATTCCTACATTGAACGTTTTTCTGTGTAAATTATTCTTATGCACGACTCGTAAAACCATTCTTACATAAATTGAATTACTTTCTATGTAAATAGTTTGTAAGAAACATTCTTCAGAAAACAACCAAACAACTTTCTGCGGAAGTCGTTCGTTAAACAATTCTTACGAGTTGTTTAAACTGCTAATTAAACGGTAATTTTGTAAATTGAATTAGTTTCTGTGTAAATTGTTTGTTAAACCATTCTTACATAAAATGAGTTTCTGTGTAAAATATTTATAAAACAGTTTTTACATAAATGAAGCTTATTTATGTATAAACCATTCGTAAAACCATTGTTATGCAAATTGTATTAATTTCCGCAATAATGTTCGTTAATCCATTAAAATCAAACGAGTGTGTGTGAATCGTCGCAAAACCGTTCCTACATAAATTTTACAAATTTCTGTAAAAACCATTCATAAAACCAATCATATGTCAATTTAATAAATGTTTGTGTAAATTGGTCGTTTATCCATTTTTTAATTAAAAGAGTTTCCATGTAAATAGTTTGTAAAACCATTCTACCGTAAACAATTGCACAATCTTTCTAAGTTGTTCGTTAATCCATTTTCACATAAATTAAACACATTTCTGTATAAAATATTTGTTAAACCATTCTTATGCAAATTTAATGAATTTCTATGTAAATTGCTCATTAAACCATTCTTACGTGAACTTCTTATGTAAATAGTTTGTAAAACCATAAACAATAGAACTAGTTTCTGTATAAGTCCTTTATTAAACCATTTTTACATCATTTAAAAAACTATTCTGCATTAACAGTTTGTTAAACCACTCTTGCGCAATATCGAATAAGTTTGTGTAAATTGTTTATTATGTAAATTAAACACATTTCTGAGTAAATATTTTATGCAACCATTCTTCCGTAAACTATCAAAAATGTTTCTGTGTAAATCTTTCATTAAAATAATCTTACGTAAATTGAGTTTCTTAGTGAATTGTTAATTAAACTGTTAATGAGTTTCTTTGTAAATTTCACACATTTCTGTATGTACCATTCGTAAAATAATTTGTAAGTATATTTCAGTGTTTACGAGCGATTTATTGAAATTAATTCTGCTTGAGTTACATCACTGATTCCTATTAAATGAATTTCTATAGAAACACAAACTCCGCCCAACGGAAGCTCCGCCCATTTACACTTAGTTTGCCCAAACAAACATCCCCACCTGTTGAATATTGTCTAAGAGAGACTCCGGTCGGTGATTTTCACTGGCATGTCTCTCGATTCTAGTGTAAGACAACATGTTTACTCTAAAACCAGGTGACATACTTCCAGCCAAAACGAATCAAACGGATGCATTTAGTCTTTAACTTAGAAAAAAGAAAAGTATTGTTCATTATCATAGTGCTATAAGACAACTATATCCACGAGTTTGACTACGCGTACATAAAATACTTCCTTTAAATGACGTTTTACACAAAAAGTGACTGTTAACCTGTACTTTGGAAAATTTGTCAGCTGTATGAAGTATTAATGGGGTTTGATACAGTACATCTGAGGGGGGAGGGGATGTAAAGGACAGAGAATTTTATTTGGGGTAGTGGCTTGAATTTTTAAAAAGACATGTTTTCAAGAATGTATTCATATACTGTATGATCAGAGTGTAACAGTAGTTGTATTTGTACATACGTAACACAAATCTATTATTGGGGTCTTGGGCTGTGAGAGAAGGGGCTGTGTGTGTGTGTGTGTGTGTGTGTGTGTGTGTGTGTGTGTGTGTGTGTGTGTGTGTGTGTACGTGTGTTTTTAATCTATTTTATTCCACTCATAAGCAAATCATGCTTTATTATTTAGCTTGTACTCTGGCAGATTTATACACTTTTACATTGACTTCAACTGTTTTCATATTAAGCTGGTGGAATTTTCTATCTCCAAACCTAAACTTGACCACTACACTTAACTCTTAAAAAAACATTGAACGTTTTAATGAAGACATCGTTTAGTTCTTTATTAGGGTGTTTTTTCAGCTTCAACGGTGCCATGTTGTCAGGTCACACAGAAATGGGTGGGATTTATGGATAACCTGCACTCTTCCCTAAGCTAAATTATGATTGGGTTAAAATGGGGGCTTTATGAAAGATAAAACTGATCAATTAAAAATCTATATGTGATTCCAACAGATGTTGAAATCTTTGACAAGAAACAAACAGATTTGTGTCTTATGAAAGAAAGACGTATGACCCGGAATTTGTGATATCAGTAATCAGGTTTACACTAGTACAAATGACATCATTTCTCCCAGGAATACCCATTCTTGAAAATACGATTAAAAGACATTTATTGATACATGTTACTGCATTTTCACAAGTGAATGATATGTTAGTTGTCAAATGTCAGTTATTTACTTTTTATTAGTAAAATATATTAATTTTCTAAAATCAATAATTACAATGTTCCAAGTGCAAAAATAAATTCCTAATAATTGAATTACAACAAGTACAAATGCTCAGTTTTGATACCTTTATTTGGTATTCTATGGCATGTAATTGCATATTTACTAGTAATATTTCATTTAGAGAGATTTACAATAGATTTTTCTTGTAGGAATTCCAACTACAGAGCTCTGCAATGGCAATTTTACTAGTCAAAATGCAATTATAGAGCTCTCTAATTGGAATTCTTGCTAGTACAAATCCATTAGAGAAATCTGCAATTGGAATTATTACTATTAGAAATTAGTAAAAAATCCATTAGAGAGCTGTTTAATTGGAATTCTTACTAGTAAAACAAATAATTGTAGAGCTCTGTAATAAAAACTCAGTTAGAGAGATCTGCATTTGGAATTCTTACTAGTAAAACAAATAATTGTAGAGCTCTGTAATAAAAACTCAGTTAGAGAGATCTGCATTTGGAATTCTTGCTAGTGAAATTCAGTTAGAGAGATCTGCAATTGGAATTCTTGCTAGTGAAACTCAGTTAGAGAGATCTGCATTTGGAATTCTTGCTAGTAAAATTCAGTTAGAGAGATCTGCATTTGGAATTCTTGCTAGTAAAATTCAGTTAGAGAGATCTGCAATTGGAATTCTTGGTAGTAAAATTCAGTTCGAGAGATCTGCAATTGGAATTCTTGCTAGTAAAATTCAGTTAGAGAGATCTGCATTTGGAATTCTTGCTAGTAAAATTCAGTTAGAGAGATCTGCAATTGGAATTCTTGCTAGTAAAATTCAGTTAGAGAGATCTGCATTTGGAATTCTTGCTAGTAAAATTCAGTTAGAGAGATCTGCAATTGGAATTCTTGCTAGTAAAATTCAGTTAGAGAGATCTGCAATTGGAATTCTTGCTAGTAAAATTCAGTTAGAGAGATCTGCAATTGGAATTCTTGCTAGTAAAATTCAGTTAGAGAGATCTGCAATTGGAATTCTTGCTAGTAAAATTCAGTTAGAGAGATCTGCAATTGGAATTCTTGCTAGTGAAATTCAGTTAGAGAGATCTGCAATTGGAATTCTTGCTAGTAAAATTCAGTTAGAGAGATCTGCATTTGGAATTCTTGCTAGTAAAATTCAGTTAGAGAGATCTGCATTTGGAATTCTTGCTAGTAAAATTCAGTTAGAGAGATCTGCATTTGGAATTCTTGCTGGTAAAATTCAGTTAGAGAGATCTGCAATTGGAATTCTTGCTAGTAAAATTCAGTTAGAGAGATCTGCATTTGGAATTCTTGCTAGTAAAATTCAGTTAGAGAGATCCGCGTTTGGAATTCTTGCTAGTAAAATTCAGTTAGAGAGATCTGCAATTGGAATTCTTGCTAGTAAAATTCAGTTAGAGAGATCTGCAATTGGAATTTTTGCTAGTAAAATTCAGTTAGAGAGATCTGCAATAGGAATTCTTGCTAGTAAAATTCAGTTAGAGAGATCTGCATTTGGAATTCTTGCTAGTAAAATTCAGTTAGAGAGATCTGCATTTGGAATTCTTGCCAGTAAAATTCAGTTAGAGAGATCTGCATTTGGAATTCTTGCTAGTAAAATTCAGTTAGAGAGATCTGCATTTGGAATTCTTGCCAGTAAAATTCAGTTAGAGAGATCTGCATTTGGAATTCTTGCTAGTAAAATTCAGTTAGAGAGATCTGCAATTGGAATTCTTGGTAGTAAAATTCAGTTCGAGAGATCTGCAATTGGAATTCTTGCTAGTAAAATTCAGTTAGAGAGATCTGCATTTGGAATTCTTGCTAGTAAAATTCAGTTAGAGAGATCTGCAATTGGAATTCTTGCTAGTAAAATTCAGTTAGAGAGATCTGCAATTGGAATTCTTGCTAGTAAAATTCAGTTAGAGAGATCTGCATTTGGAATTCTTGCTAGTAAAATTCAGTTAGAGAGATCTGCAATTGGAATTCTTGCTAGTAAAATTCAGTTAGAGAGATCTGCAATTGGAATTCTTGCTAGTAAAATTCAGTTAGAGAGATCTGCAATTGGAATTCTTGCTAGTAAAATTCAGTTAGAGAGATCTGCAATTGGAATTCTTGCTAGTAAAATTCAGTTAGAGAGATCTGCAATTGGAATTCTTGCTAGTGAAATTCAGTTAGAGAGATCTGCAATTGGAATTCTTGCTAGTAAAATTCAGTTAGAGAGATCTGCATTTGGAATTCTTGCTAGTAAAATTCAGTTAGAGAGATCTGCATTTGGAATTCTTGCTAGTAAAATTCAGTTAGAGAGATCTGCGTTTGGAATTCTTGCTGGTAAAATTCAGTTAGAGAGATCTGCAATTGGAATTCTTGCTAGTAAAATTCAGTTAGAGAGATCTGCGTTTGGAATTCTTGCTAGTAAAATTCAGTTAGAGAGATCCGGGTTTGGAATTCTTGCTAGTAAAATTCAGTTAGAGAGATCTGCAATTGGAATTCTTGCTAGTAAAATTCAGTTAGAGAGATCTGCAATTGGAATTTTTGCTAGTAAAATTCAGTTAGAGAGATCTGCAATAGGAATTCTTGCTAGTAAAATTCAGTTAGAGAGATCTGCATTTGGAATTCTTGCTAGTAAAATTCAGTTAGAGAGATCTGCATTTGGAATTCTTGCCAGTAAAATTCAGTTAGAGAGATCCGGGTTTGGAATTCTTGCTAGTAAAATTCAGTTAGAGAGATCTGCGTTTGGAATTCTTGCTAGTAAAATTCAGTTAGAGAGATCCGCGCTTGGAATTCTTGCTAGTAAAATTCAGTTAGAGAGATCTGCGTTTGGAATTCTTGCTAGTAAAATTCAGTTAGAGAGATCTGCGTTTGGAATTTTTGCTAGTAAAATTCAGTTAGAGAGATCTGCGGTTGGAATTCTTGCCAGTAAAATTCAGTTAGAGAGATCCGGGTTTGGAATTCTTGCTAGTAAAATTCAGTTAGAGAGATCCGGGTTTGGAATTCTTGCTAGTAAAATTCAGTTAGAGAGATCTGCATTTGGAATTCTTGCTAGTAAAATTCAGTTAGAGAGATCTGCATTTGGAATTCTTGCTAGTAAAATTCAGTTAGAGAGATCTGCAATTGGAATTCTTGGTAGTAAAATTCAGTTCGAGAGATCTGCAATTGGAATTCTTGCTAGTAAAATTCAGTTAGAGAGATCTGCATTTGGAATTCTTGCTAGTAAAATTCAGTTAGAGAGATCTGCAATTGGAATTCTTGCTAGTAAAATTCAGTTAGAGAGATCTGCAATTGGAATTCTTGCTAGTAAAATTCAGTTAGAGAGATCTGCATTTGGAATTCTTGCTAGTAAAATTCAGTTAGAGAGATCTGCAATTGGAATTCTTGCTAGTAAAATTCAGTTAGAGAGATCTGCAATTGGAATTCTTGCTAGTAAAATTCAGTTAGAGAGATCTGCAATTGGAATTCTTGCTAGTAAAATTCAGTTAGAGAGATCTGCAATTGGAATTCTTGCTAGTAAAATTCAGTTAGAGAGATCTGCAATTGGAATTCTTGCTAGTGAAATTCAGTTAGAGAGATCTGCAATTGGAATTCTTGCTAGTAAAATTCAGTTAGAGAGATCTGCATTTGGAATTCTTCCTAGTAAAATTCAGTTAGAGAGATCTGCATTTTGAATTCTTGCTAGTAAAATTCAGTTAGAGAGATCTGCGTTTGGAATTCTTGCTGGTAAAATTCAGTTAGAGAGATCTGCAATTGGAATTCTTGCTAGTAAAATTCAGTTAGAGAGATCCGCGTTTGGAATTCTTGCTAGTAAAATTCAGTTAGAGAGATCCGGGTTTGGAATTCTTGCTAGTAAAATTCAGTTAGAGAGATCTGCAATTGGAATTCTTGCTAGTAAAATTCAGTTAGAGAGATCTGCAATTGGAATTTTTGCTAGTAAAATTCAGTTAGAGAGATCTGCAATAGGAATTCTTGCTAGTAAAATTCAGTTAGAGAGATCTGCATTTGGAATTCTTGCTAGTAAAATTCAGTTAGAGAGATCTGCATTTGGAATTCTTGCCAGTAAAATTCAGTTAGAGAGATCCGGGTTTGGAATTCTTGCTAGTAAAATTCAGTTAGAGAGATCTGCGTTTGGAATTCTTGCTAGTAAAATTCAGTTAGAGAGATCCGCGTTTGGAATTCTTGCTAGTAAAATTCAGTTAGAGAGATCTGCGTTTGGAATTCTTGCTAGTAAAATTCAGTTAGAGAGATCTGCGTTTGGAATTTTTGCTAGTAAAATTCAGTTAGAGAGATCTGCGGTTGGAATTCTTGCCAGTAAAATTCAGTTAGAGAGATCCGGGTTTGGAATTCTTGCTAGTAAAATTCAGTTAGAGAGATCCGGGTTTGGAATTCTTGCTAGTAAAATTCAGTTAGAGAGATCTGCATTTGGAATTCTTGCTAGTAAAATTCAGTTAGAGAGATCTGCATTTGGAATTCTTGCTAGTAAAATTCAGTTAGAGAGATCTGCGTTTGGAATTCTTGCTAGTAAAATTCAGTTAGAGAGATCTGCATTTGGAATTCTTGCTAGTAAAATTCAGTTAGAGAGATCTGCATTTGGAATTCTTGCTAGTAAAATTCAGTTAGAGAGATCTTCAATTGGAATTCTTGCTAGTAAAATTCAGTTAGAGAGATCTGCATTTGGAATTCTTGCTAGTAAAATTCAGTTAGAGAGATCTGCAATTGGAATTCTTGCTAGTAAAATTCAGTTAGAGAGATCTGCAATTGGAATTCTTGCTGGTAAAATTCAGTTAGAGAGATCTGCAATTGGAATTCTTGCTAGTAAAATTCAGTTAGAGAGATTCTGCTTGGAATCGTTTGGAATTCTTGCTAGTAAAATTCAGTTAGAGAGATCTGCAATTGGAATTCTTGCTAGTAAAATTCAGTTAGAGAGATCTGCAATTGGAATTTTTGCTAGTAAAATTCAGTTAGAGAGATCTGCAATAGGAATTCTTGCTAGTAAAATTCAGTTAGAGAGATCTGCATTTGGAATTCTTGCTAGTAAAATTCAGTTAGAGAGATCTGCAATTGGAATTCTTGCTAGTAAAATTCAGTTAGAGAGATCTGCAATTGGAATTCTTGCTAGTAAACTTCAGTTAGAGAGATCTGCATTTGGAATTCTTGCTAGTAAAATTCAGTTAGAGAGATCTGCATTTGGAATTCTTGCTAGTAAAATTCAGTTAGAGAGATCTGCATTTGGAATTCTTGCTAGTAAAATTCAGTTAGAGAGATCTGCGTTTGGAATTCTTGCTAGTAAAATTCAGTTAGAGAGATCTGCATTTGGAATTCTTGCTAGTAAAATTCAGTTAGAGAGATCTGCGTTTGGAATTCTTGCTAGTAAAATTCAGTTAGAGAGATCTGCAATTGGAATTCTTGCTAGTAAAATTCAGTTAGAAGATCTGCATTTGGAATTCTTGCTAGTAAACTTCAGTTAGAGAGATCTGCAATTGGAATTCTTGCTAGTAAAATTCAGTTAGAGAGATCTGCGTTTGGAATTCTTACTAGTAAAAATGCAATTATGATGAGTAATGCTGGGAACATTAAAATGTAATTTGGCCATCCATAGTTTTCACTAGTTTGAATTTAACATTTCAGATATCTTTGTTATTAATGTAACTAGTAAGTTGTCCTTCTAAGATATATTTAAAAAGTCTTCCATCTTCTTTTGCGTGTCTTGGAAGAAAAAAATTCAGGTGAGTAAATAAAGACAAAATGTTATTTCTGAGCTAAACTCTCCCTTCAAATATTTTGATGCTAATGTAGATTTCAGGTGATACAGATCTTGAGAGCTTCTTGGTGTTTTATTTATTTAATATAAATCTTTAGTTTTTGGGACCTATGTTGAATGTAACATTTTATATCATGTCTTTTGTACAGACACAAACGTTCTTTATTTCAGCAGCTCAGACTGTAACGTGTTAATCACGGCAGATGCTTGTAAATGGATTGGTGTCAATTATCAACAACATCTTCATAGTTAATATATCATTATTCTGAAACACCTACACGAATTGACATCACACATGCACTTCATACCCGTGCTATTCTTTAAAGATGTCATCGAAGGTGAAGAACGTTATATGTGTGTGTGTGTGTGTTTGAGAAGTAAACTGGTTTTACTGGTTTAATCTCGGCTGCCCCCTCTCCTCTCTCCTCCACCCCACTAAAATCTTGTATTTTGTTCTAAAACAATATGGTTCATTTCTAAGGATTTTTATCTATTTAAATCTTTCTCATTTTTGTAAGAATTCAAGTTATATTATATCTATAAAAAAGTTATAAAAGTGGAAATATTGAGAGATATCTGAACCCCTCCCGTTCTGTAAGCGTATCAGTTTGTGTTTGCTCTTTTACTATCACTACAACCCTCATACTGTAAGAACTTCTGTTATTCTGACATTAAAGTTATTACCATCATTATTATGAGCATTACGACATCATATTTATTACTACTCATTGGTATGACCGTCATTATTATTAGTAGGCCTACGATAAATAAACTTGTCTACTTCATCGCAGTGTTGTTTTGTTTGAGTGTGTGTGTTCCCCTTCGGTTCACGGTTTCCAGCTGGTGTTGATGTGTGCATCCATTGAGTTTGTGATGGGTCACTTTTAACTTTGTGAATCCGAAGCTGCCACAAGTAGTGATGAATAAAGAGGTACTGTATCAAGATGCAATATTATGGCATGTTAGGAATACTGGTGTACTCAGGGTGTTTTTATGGAGAGCTGTAATATATATATGTGTGTGTATACTGTATATCAATGGCGTGTGCTGGACTCTTGAAATGAGGAGGCAGAGTGTCATCTCAGCATTCGTTTATTCCTATTTCAGTTCCAGTTGACATTTACAATACAAATCTGAAATCTGATACATCACCACATATGATATGAAAAGGCAGGCCTGCATAAATATACAGCATACAATATAAAAAGTCACATATTTTCCTTATAAATGCAACAACATAACAAAATACCAAAAAATGTCTGTTGTTCAATATGTAGCATATATTTTCCTTAAATCAGTATATTATCATCAAATATGTGTACATACCGTATATGCAAAAACAGTTGTCATATATCAGATTTCTCTACGGGATGGCATATGAAATATGTAAATAAGCATGAAATGCTTATTTTTGTTAGATGATATTAACATCATTTATGTCACACTTTATATTAGGTGGCCGTAACTACTATGTACAAACATTAAAGACTATATATTTATGTTCTGTATAAGTCCCACATGTATTGCTACTGAGGTTGAGGTATGGGTAGTTTAAGGATTAGGGGTTAGGTTTTGGGGTAAGGGTTGGGTTAGGGGAAATGTTAACAGTGTAACTACAAATATAATTAAATGCAAGTACTTTAAATGTAATTGCAATGCAACAGCATGTATGTACATAAGTACATAGTAGTTAAAGACAGCGTTCATCTTAAAAATGGGCCTAGATCATTTTGAGTATATACACAATATATATACATATATACAGACACACA
>NC_068283.1:44133949-44236449 GCF_025860055.1 Xyrauchen texanus | reverse complement strand
TCTGTTTCTCAGGTGCAGGATGTTGCCTCTTGAAGTTTTCCAGTCATGAATGCATGATTTGTCATCGCATTGCTGTGCTTTTCTGACTGTGCCCAGAAGAGGGCAGTGTTTAAACAACATTTATCCATTTGCTCTGACTAGCTCGTTGACAGAGCAGCCAGCTCTCACAGTGAAATCGAAATGAGTAGACCGACTTTTCTTTCGTCAAATTGAAGTTCCTAAATGTAATTTCGGGAGGAGCGAGTCCTAATCTAATCATTCAATTAACAGACAGAGTATATAAGCAGCCGTATTCCTCTCTTCTGTCTCAGCTGTTTCCAGCAACCCTCCACCTTCCCAACTCCACCTTTAACCTAGGCATCTTGCCCCGCTTAATCATCTCCTATTAATACTCCCGGGGCATACTTCATAGCTCGAGTTGAAGCTGCTTCATCGAGCCCCTCCTCCGTGGACAGCAAGCCAAATAAGTTTAACCTTAATAGCTTAAAGATTATATGAGCAAACGAACTCGTGAAATTGGTATACGTTGACCGAAATTTCGAAACACTGCCCCCAGTGGCCAAAGCGGTAAGTGTTGTAGGACATATAGGCACGAGTGAACTCCATTTATGTCCAGGAGAGGTCACAAAATTGCAGCATAGTTCTAGCAGGAAGACTAGCAGCTGTTCATCATCACACCATTAGCGGGGTAACTCCCAGCCAATCAGATGTAAGTCGTTGCTTTATAAGTCCGCTCACAATCTATCACATTGCTGTTTCAGTGTGCTAACATGGCAACCTCCACCACCCCAGCACCACCTGTTGAGTCCCGTCCTGCTACGATGGTAATCCTCGCCCCTGCCTCCTATCTCCGGCAGGATATGATGGTTCTGAGTACAACTTCTTCGGACCGCCAAATGGGGCTTACGCCAAAGAAAGACATTACAGTTCTGTTTTATATTAATCAAATAAATGTCATCTTAAATTTCACTCAAGACTGCAAGTCTTCCTGATAGAAGTTGTTTTCAGCTTTACAGGACGTTATACAGTGAAGCGAAAAGCATATTTTATAGATTCTATCCCGCAACTCAAACCCAAACCTTACCTTAACCATTAGAGGAGTAAAAACTTAATGTTAGAGGGAAAAGTGAAACCTCAGAATCGTGCCAATCATTGATTATTCAAATGGTTACTGCCTGGCTTTGAACCCTAGTCTCACATGCAGCTGATGCAACACACTGCCAGTCACGCCAGGTGGAAAGGTAAACACATTGAAACCACTGCAAACATGTCTGATAAGGATGTTGTATGTCAGCGCGTCGGCATAAAGTCGCTGATCCTAGGGTACCGAAACTATCGGAAACATCATGCCGACATCACGTGATCGTCATAGCAAAACAAGTATCAGAAAAACATTTACTGTTTGACTTTCATCTATTCGTCTTAACATTGACACAGTTTCAAATCTGAGACATTAAATTAAATATTGCCTTTATTACAGGGGCGGATCTAGACATGTTGTTATGGGGTGGCAAGGGGGAGGCATGCGGACTATGAGGGGTGCCAACATCAAAGCAAGCGCCCATGCATGGTTCCTATGGATGAAGGTACCAACCTTCATTGCAACATGTGCTAGTTCATTAACTGGAGTCACTATCCTATTGCAAATGTCCATGAATTTACAATACAACTGCAAAACCATTTTGCATAATAAAAAAAAGGAACAAAATGTATGTCAACAGAACAGCAAAATATTGTCTACAAATTCTACATGTTCCTAAGCTTCACATATAGACCCGGCATTCTGGACTAAACATCACCATCTTATGCAGGCCAATTGCTTCTTATTTTAATAAAACAAGATTGCATCTGTATGTCAGTGGATGGAGGTCAAATTTTACAAATAAAATGTAATAGTAGTAGATGCGGGGAGATGAGAAGAGCAGAAAGACACATTTATTGACAGTTATGTATATGAACACAGCAAACTCTGAAAATCAGACAGCGACAACCACAAACTCCCCGACCAGCAAAAAAATGAAATATGTGCCTGAGTGCCCATGAACAAGATGACACATCTCACAAACAACCGTCTCTCCCATGACACAACCCATCCATGAAACACTCTGTTTATATGAGGAGGAAACCAGTGGTGGACAAAGTACACTAATCCTGTAGCTGAGTAAAAGTACACTAATCCTGTAGTTGAGTAAAACTACACTAATCTTGTAGTTGAGTAAAAGTACACTAATCTTGTAGTTGAGTAAAAGTACACTAATCATGTAGTTGAGTAAAAGTACACTAATCCTGTAGCTGAGTAAAAGTACATTAATCCTGTAGTTGAGTAAAAGTACACTAATCCTGTAGCTGAGTAAAAGTACACTAATCCTGTAGCTGAGTAAAAGTACACTAATCCTGTAGTTGAGTAAAAGTACACTAATCTTGTAGCTGAGTAAAAATACACTAATCCTGTAGCTGAGTAAAAGTACACTAATCTTGTAGCTGAGTAAAAATACACTAATCCTGTAGTTGAGTAAAAGTACACTAATCCTGTAGTTGAGTAAATGTACAATAATCTTGTAGTTGAGTAAAAGTACATTAATCCTGTAGTTGAGTAAAATTACACTAATCTTGTAGTTGAGTAAAAGTACATTAATCCTGTAGTTGAGTAAAAGTACACTAATCCTGTAGTTGAGTAAAAGTACAATAATCTTGTAGTTGAGTAAAATTACACTAATCCTGTAGTTGAGTAAAAGTACACTAATCCTGTATTTGAGTAAAAGTATATTAATCCTGTAGTTGAGTAAAAGTACACTAATCTTGTAGCTGAGTAAAAATACACTAATCCTGTAGTTGAGTAAAAGTACACTAATCCTGTAGCTGAGTAAAAATACACTAATCCTGTAGTTGAGTAAAAGTACACTAATCCTGTAGTTGAGTAAAAGTACACTAATACTGTAGTTGAGTAAAAGTACACTAATCCTGTAGTTGAGTAAAAGTACATTAATCCTGTAGTTGAGTAAAAGTACACTAATCCTGTAGTTGAGTAAAAGTACAATAATCTTGTAGTTGAGTAAAATTACACTAATCTTGAAGTTGAGTAAAAGTACATTAATCCTGTAGTTGAGTAAAAGTACACTAATCCTGTAGCTGAGTAGAAGTACACTAATCCTGTAGTTGAGTAAAAGTACACTACTGCTGTAGTTGAGTAAAAGTACACTAATCCTGTAGCTGAGTAAAAGTACACTAATCCTGTAGTTGAGTAAAAGTACACTAATCCTGTAGTTGAGTAAAAGTACAATAATCCTGTAGTTGAGTAAAATTACACTAATCCTGTAGTTGAGTAAAAGTAAATTAATCCTGTAGTTGAGTAAAAGTACACTAATCCTGTAGTTGAGTAAAAGTACAATAATCTTGTAGTTGAGTAAAATTACACTAATCTTGTAGTTGAGTAAAATTACATTAATACTGTAGTTGAGTAAAAGTACACTAATCCTGTAGCTGAGTAAAAATACACTAATCCTGTAGCTGAGTAAAAGTACACTAATCCTGTAGTTGAGTAAAAGTACACTAATCCTGTAGTTGAGTAAAATTACATTAATCTTGTAGCTGGGTAAAAGTACATTAATCCTGTAGTTGAGTAAAAGTACACTAATCCTGTAGCTGAGTAAAAGTACACTAATCCTGTAGCTGAGTAAAAGTACATTAATCCTGTAGCTGAGTAAAAGTACACTAATCCTGTAGCTGAGTAAATGTACACTAATCCTGTAGCTGAGTAAAAATACACTAATCCTGTAGCTGAGTAAAAATACACTAATCCTGTAGCTGAGTAAAAGTACAATAATCTTGTAGTTGAGTAAAAGTACACTAATCCTGTCGCTGAGTAAAAGTACAATAATCTTGTAGTTGAGTAAAATTACACTAATCCTGTAGTTGAGTAAAAGTACACTAATCCTGTAGTTGAGTAAAAGTACAATAATCTTGTAGTTGCGTAAAAGTACACTAATCTTGTAGCTGAGTAAAAATACAATAATCTTGTAGTTGAGTAAAAGTACACTAATCCTGTAGTTGAGTAAAAGTACAATAATCTTGTAGTTGAGTAAAATTACACTAATCCTGTAGTTGAGTAAAAGTACACTAATCCTGTAGTTGAGTAAAAGTACAATAATCTTGTAGTTGAGTAAAATTACACTAATCCTGTAGTTGAGTAAAAGTACATTAATCCTGTAGTTGAGTAAAAGTACACTAATCCTGTAGTTGAGTAAAAGTACAATAATCTTGTAGTTGAGTAAAATTACACTAATCTTGATGTTGAGTAAAATTACACTAATCTTGAAGTTGAGTAAAAGTACACTAATCCTGTAGTTGAGTAAAATTACACTAATCTTGAAGTTGAGTAAAAGTACACTAATCCTGTAGCTGAGTAAAAGTACACTAATCCTGTAGTTGAGTAAAAGTACATTAATCCTGTAGTTGAGTAAAAGTACACTAATCCTGTAGTTGAGTAAAAGTACAATAATCTTGTAGTTGAGTAAAAGTACACTAATCTTGTAGTTGAGTAAAAGTACACTAAACTTGTAGTTGAGTAAAAGTACACTAATCTTGTAGTTGAGTAAAAGTACACTAATCCTGTAGTTGAGTAAAATTACACTAATTTTGAAGTTGAGTAAAAGTACACTAATCTTGTAGTTGAGTAAAAGTACACTAATCTTGTAGTTGAGTAAAATTACACTAATCTTGAAGTTGAGTAAAAGTACACTAATCTTGTAGTTGAGTAAAAGTACACTAATCTTGTAGTTGAGTAAAATTACACTAATCTTGTAGTTGAGTAAAAGTACACTAATCCTGTAGTTGAGTAAAAGTACAATAATCTTGTAGTTGAGTAAAATTACACTAATCCTGTAGTTGAGTAAAAGTACATTAATCCTGTAGTTGAGTAAAAGTACACTAATCCTGTAGTTGAGTAAAAGTACAATAATCTTGAAGTTGAGTAAAATTACACTAATCTTGAAGTTGAGTAAAAGTACACTAATCCTGTAGCTGAGTAAAAGTACACTAATCCTGTAGTTGAGTAAAAGTACATTAATCCTGTAGTTGAGTAAAAGTACACTAATCCTGTAGTTGAGTAAAAGTACAATAATCTTGTAGTTGAGTAAAATTACACTAATCTTGAAGTTGAGTAAAAGTACACTAATCTTGTAGTTGAGTAAAAGTACACTAATCTTGTAGTTGAGTAAAAGTACACTAATCCTGTAGTTGAGTAAAAGTACAATAATCTTGTAGTTGAGTAAAATTACACTAATCTTGAAGTTGAGTAAAAGTACACTAATCTTGTAGTTGAGTAAAAGTACACTAATCTTGTAGTTGAGTAAAAGTACACTAATCCTGTAGTTGAGTAAAAGTACACTAATCTTGTAGTTGAGTAAAATTACACTAATCTTGAAGTTGAGTAAAAGTACAATAATCTTGTAGTTGAGTAAAAGTACACTAATCCTGTAGTTGAGTAAAAGTACACTAATCTTGAAGTTGAGTAAAAGTACACTAATGTTGTAGTTGAGTAAAAGTACACTAATCCTGTAGTTGAGTAAAAGTACAATAATCTTGTAGTTGAGTAAAATTACACTAATCCTGTAGTTGAGTAAAAGTACATTAATCCTGTAGTTGAGTAAAAGTACACTAATCCTGTAGTTGAGTAAAAGTACAATAATCTTGAAGTTGAGTAAAATTACACTAATCTTGAAGTTGAGTAAAAGTACACTAATCCTGTAGCTGAGTAAAAGTACACTAATCCTGTAGTTGAGTAAAAGTACATTAATCCTGTAGTTGAGTAAAAGTACACTAATCCTGTAGTTGAGTAAAAGTACAATAATCTTGTAGTTGAGTAAAATTACACTAATCTTGAAGTTGAGTAAAAGTACACTAATCTTGTAGTTGAGTAAAAGTACACTAATCTTGTAGTTGAGTAAAAGTACACTAATCTTGAAGTTGAGTAAAAGTACAATAATCTTGTAGTTGAGTAAAAGTACACTAATCCTGTAGTTGAGTAAAAGTACACTAATCTTGAAGTTGAGTAAAAGTACAATAATCTTGTAGTTGAGTAAAAGTACACTAATCCTGTAGTTGAGTAAAAGTACACTAATCTTGAAGTTGAGTAAAAGTACACTAATGTTGTAGTTGAGTAAAAGTACACTAATCCTGTAGTTGAGTAAAAGTACAATAATCTTGTAGTTGAGTAAAATTACACTAATCTTGAAGTTGAGTAAAAGTACACTAATCTTGTAGTTGAGTAAAAGTACACTAATCTTGTAGTTGAGTAAAATTACACTAATCTTGAAGTTGAGTAAAAGTACATTAATCCTGTAGTTGAGTAAAAGTACACTAATCCTGTAGTTGAGTAAAAGTACACTAATCTTGTAGTTGAGTAAAATTACACTAATCTTGTAGTTGAGTAAAAGTACAATAATCTTGTAGTTGAGTAAAAGTACACTAATCTTGTAGTTGAGTAAAAGTACACTAATCCTGTAGTTGAGTAAAAGTACACTAATCTTGTAGCTGAGTAAAAGTACACTAATCCTGTAGTTGAGTAAAAGTACAATAATCTTGTAGTTGAGTAAAAGTACAATAATCTTGTAGTTGAGTAAAAGTACAGATAGCCTGATGAAATATTACTCCATTAAAAGTGAAATTACTTCTTTAAAATTTCCACTTGAGTTAAAGTACAAAAGTATTTGATTTCAAATGTATGTATCAAAAGTAATAAAGTACTTGTCTATTAAAAGGGACAGTTCACCCCAAAAATAAAAATTCTCTCATCATTTACTCACTCTCATGCCATCCCAGATGTGACTTTCTTTCTTCAGCTCAACACAAACAAAAATTTTTAGAAGAATATTTCAGCTCTGTAGGTCCGTACAATGCAAGTGAATGGTGACCAGAACTTGAAATATTCGGTTCATTAAATGAAGCTTAATATTGTCTTTCTGTTTGTTTTTGAGTTGCCACAGTATGCAGTAGACTGGCATGTCTTAAGGTCAATATTCTGTCAAAAATGGCATAAAAGAAACAGTTTTCTCTAGAAAATCATCAGTCAATCATTGTTTTGAGGAATGAAGGTGATACAATGCTTGAAATTGCCAAAAAACTGAAGATTTCATAAAAAAAAAAGGTGTAACTACAGTCTTCAAAGACAAAGAACAACTGTCTCTAACAAGGACAGAAAGAGATGTGGAAGACCAGATGTACAACTAAACAAGAGGATAAGTACATCAGAGTCTCTAGTTTGAGAAATAGACGCCTCACATGTCCTCCGCTGACAGCTTCATTGAATTCTACCCGCTCAACACCAGTTTCATGTACAACAGTAAAGAGAAGACTCAGGAGGCCTTATGGGAAGAATTGCAAAGAAAAAGACACTTTTGAAACAGAAACACAAAAATAAAAGGTTTGAGTGGGCAAAGAAACACAGACATTGGACAACAGATAATTGGAAAAGAGTGTTACGGATCTGAACCCCATTGAGCTTTTGTGGGATCAGTTAGACTGTAAGGTGCGTGAGAAGTGCCCGACAAGACAGTCACATCTATGACAAGTGCTACAGGAAGTGTGGGGTGAAAGGTCACCTGAGTATCTGGACAAACTGACCGATAGAATAACAAGGATCTGCAAAGCTGTCATTGCTGCACGTGGAGGATTTTTTTGATGAGAACTCTTTGAAGTAGCTTAAGAAGCTCGAAACAATTTTTTTTTATTATTGTAATAGTCATTTTACACATTATTAATCTCATCAGATGAATGCCACTTTGATGAATAAAAGTGCCAATTTATTTCCATAAGAGCAAAATCTGCACATTATTACAAACATTTGGCTGGCAATACATATATATATATATACACATACACACATAAATATATATATTCCCGTAATTTTTCTCATATACTCTTATATATAATCGTTTATTATTTCTATTTCGTTCTAAAACCAGTGTGACGTCACTGGTACGGTGTCCGTCGTGTGTCACCCTAGGGTTCTGCGGGTTTGTCTATCCGCTCCTTCTGTTCTGTACGCTCTCTCTCTCTCTCTCTCTCTCTCTCTCTCTCTCTCTCTCTCACACACACACACACACACACACACACACTCACTCACTCCTACAGATCGGGTTTAGTCATGGAGGAGTTGAGCGCAGTTGGTGAACAGGTCTTTGATGCCGAGTGTATTCTCAACAAACGCCAGAAGAAGGTAACACACACACACACACACACACACACACACACACACACACACACACACACACACACACATCCAGCGTGCGTGAAATATCCCCGTGCGTGTTTCTAAACGCGTGTTTTGTTTGCACAGGGTAAACTGGAGTATCTGGTGAAGTGGAGAGGATGGTCGTCCAAGTAAGTGAGAACTGATATGCACACTGCCTTCATTGTGTACATTTCTCTTTAATGCAGAATATATAAAGGCTAAATACAGATTGTTTACTTCATTATGCCTGTACATTATCTTGAACACGATGTTGGGAAAGGATCCGAGAGCCACAACGAAAACAACAACAACAACAACAACAACAACAGCAGCAGCAGCGTGTATTAATGCATGCACTGCTTTCTATTTGATCGCATTGAATCAGATGCGTTTGTGTTTGTTCAAAGTCTGTTGCATCTAAAGTCGAAACTGCTGTTTTTTATGCGTATTTTTCTTCGCGGTGTATCAAAGAAAAAAGGTAGAAAGCACCGAAAAGAAAACGAAAAATATAAGCGCATTGTTTTTAATTCAACTTTACATTGCTCAACATCGTTACAGCTGCTACAGTGTCCCGGGAGAAACATTGTATCACTTTCTGCACTGTTCTGT
Organism: Xyrauchen texanus; assembly: GCF_025860055.1. NCBI lineage: Eukaryota > Metazoa > Chordata > Actinopteri > Cypriniformes > Catostomidae > Xyrauchen > Xyrauchen texanus. Next base: position 44,227,610 of record NC_068283.1, on the reverse strand, counting down.
ACTTAGTAACACTTTGATGTCGCGCCGCCTGTAAAACAAGAGCGAGTGGCTTGTTTGAGTTTTCTTTTTTCATTAAAACAACTCCAGCTGCCCCCACACTCTTGCCCCCAATGCCCCCACTCACACACTGTTACATTGTCGCCTCGCGCGCGCCACACCCCCCGCGCGAGCTTCCATCTTCTTCAGCGCGCGCCATTCATTATTTACATTTCCACATATGTTTTGACTCTTTATTAGTACTTATTACAAGGCTCGCGCGAAAATAACAGGAGAAATTTTTATATCCCAGTTGTTACTGATATATTATAAGATATTATGCAATAATACATATTTCTAAACATTTGTAGCCTGTTATTATAAAATGAAATGTAAAAAATAAAAAATAAGTTAATTTCCAGTGTTGTGTGTAATGCATTACTAAGTAATTCAGTACTGTAATTAAATTACTTTTTCAATGAAGGGATTACTCTTAATTATTCAGTAATTTAACGACAGTTACTTCTGATGTAATTGCGTTAAATACTGTATAGACTATAGAAAAATTCTATATAAAACAAAAGTTAATTTTAAATAGACATTTAACGTCTAATGTTAAAATGTTTGTTTTCTAATCTAACACTGGCCCTTTAAATTCTTTGGCCGGTTCATGAATAATTTATTTTATATGATTTATTTGAAAGAATTAAAAAACAGATTCATCTCTATCCATGTATTTTTTATCTGGTCGAGGTAGATCAGGAATTTAGTATGGAAAAGTCATGGAAAATCTGGAAATATCAGGTAGTTTTTTTCAATCGTTTCAAGGCCTGGAAAAGTCATGGAAAACCTGGAAATATCAGGTAGTTTTTTCAATCGTTTCAAGGCTTGGAAAAGTCATGGAAAACCTGGAAATATCAGGTCGTTTTTTCAATCGTTTCAAGGCCTGGAAAAGTCATGGAAAACCTGGAAATATCAGGTAGTTTTTTCAATCTTTTCAAGGCCTGGAAAAGTCATGGAAAACCTGGAAATATCAGGTCGTTTTTTCAATCGTTTCAAGGCCTGGAAAAGTCATGGAAAACCTGGAAATATCAGGTAGTTTTTTCAATCTTTTCAAGGCCTGGAAAAGTCATGGAAAACCTGGAAATATCAGGTAGTTTTTTCAATCGTTTCAAGGCCTGGAAAAGTCATGGAAAACCTGGAAATATCAGGTAGTTTTTTCAATCGTTTCAAGGCCTGGAAAAGTCATGGAAAACCTGGAAATATCAGGTAGGTTTTTTGAATCGTTTCAAGGCCCGGAAAAGTCATGGAAAACCTGGAAATATCAGGTAGTTTTTTCAATTGTTTCAAGGCCTGGAAAAGTCATGGAAAACCTGGAAATATCAGTTCGTTTTTTCAATCGTTTTGAGGCCCGGAAAAGTCATGGAAAACCTGGAAATATCAGGTCGTTTTTTCAATCGTTTCAAGGCCCGAAAAAGTCATGGAAAACCTGGAAATATCAGGTAGTTTTTTCAATCGTTTCAAGGCCCGGAAAAGTCATGGAAAACTTGGAAATATCAGGTAGGTTTTTTCAATCATTTCAAGGCCTGGAAAAGTCATGGAAAACCTGGAAATGTCAGGTAGTTTTTTTTTTATCGTTTCAAGGTCTGGAAAAGTCATGGAAACAAAAAAAAGAATATTAAAAGTCATGTCAATTTCTGTACTGAATATACATTTTCTAGTTCTGCTCTGCAAGATTGCGATTAAACTGATGTTGTGTGATAGATGTACACTTATTACTATGCAATTAATTCATGTCAAATCATTCAATCCTGTTTTCCTGCAGTATACACTTTAAACACTGTGAATAGATACTGAGATAAGAGTGCAATATTCTTAAAGTCAACATATAATCATAATTAAGCCCATATTTACTCACTTAAAACATGTACCTTATTTTGAATGATTCATTACTGTGCATTATTCCAAAGTAAAGATCTCCTCTAATGTTTCAGTAAAATAAACATCATGTCTTTTGAGCTGACATCTTTTATAGAGACCATTTTCACCATAAAACCTGATAGATTAAATATATATATTTTTTTCTCATTGGATTTTCAGTTTCACTCAGAAGTCACACAGCAGAAGCAAAATGGGTTTGGCGAACGCTGTTTTATGTTGACTCTAAGAAGTAATGTTGGGTTTAGCTGATCTGTTGTCATAGATCACTAAGTTTGTGTGCGTTAAATGAAATCCAGAGGGTCCAGACTGTTTGAAACGCCTTTTTCCCCCTGTGCTATAAGCCCCTTGTTTAATGTAAACGTATATGGCTCAACTTAAAGCCAATAGGGTCATGTTACTGGTGTGTAAAGTCTAGTTTAACTGGCTCTTCGGTTTACATATAGAGTAGTTGAAGCATATTGTTATCCAAATGATATTCAAGGGGTGGCACACAAATGGCTTCACTGTTTTGCATGCTTGATTGTGATGATGTACAAGGCAGCTTGACATGAAATTTCAAACCGTTTCAGCTGTGTCCTGCAGACATGCTGTAATCTTTTAAAATGTTTTTAAACAATTTGTATTAGTTCTATCAGGAAGACTCGCAGACTTGAGTAAAACTTAAGATGACATTTATTTGATGAATATAAAACAGAAATGTAATGTCTGTCTTTGGCGTAAGCCCCGTCTGGCTCGGAGCATCATATCCTGCCTGGAGATAGGAGGCAGGGCGAGGATTACCCCTGTGAAGGACGGGACTCAACAGGTGGTGCTGGGGTGGAGGAGGTTGCTGTGTTAGCACACTGAAACAGCAATGTGATTGTGAGCAGACTTATAAAGCAACGGCTTACATGTGATTGGCCAGGAGTTACCCCGCTAATGGTGCGATGATATACAGCTGCTAGTCGTCCCGCTAGAACTACGCTGCGCTTACATTTATGCTTCTACAATTATCGTTATGCATGGCCTCATGATAATTAAGAGACTAAATGAAATGGCATATATTTTACCACAGGACAAAAAAGGTGAAAAGTGAAATTGCAGCTTATCTCAGAATGAACGTTACATTTCATGAGATCAGGCTGCAAAATATTGACCAGTTACAGGACCTTAGATGTTCACTTTCCCTTATTCAGGCTGTATATACGACCAGTGCTAAGTTTGGACACACCTACTCATTCATTTCTAATGATTGTTTTATGCAAATTTGAGCTTTTTGTATGTAGGCAGAATTTAGGTTTGTCTACAAAATGAATGTCAAGGACTTAAAAATCATAAATTCAGTCAGGTGTAGCCAACATTTGTACTTGTAGCGTTATGTAATGTTTACGTCTTGAGTTTGAAAATTTTGTGAACATGTGACATGTAAACTACCCTAATGTTAAAAAAGCCCTGGTCTGTTTTTTTCAGGCACAACAGCTGGGAACCTCAAGAAAACCTTCTTGACCCGAGACTATTGGCTGCATTTAACAAGAGGTAAGACTTTTCCTCCCATTGGACGAGCAGGCCTTTCTATGAGAGCCCCCTTCCCATCCCCATGTGCAAACAATATGGGCTGAAACGCTTGGGAGGGCGTAAATGGGGCTCCATTTACGGGGCCATTCAGAGGCTGCAGACGTGTCCAGGCTCACGAGTCTCCCTGTAGTCTGAAAATCAAACATCGTTAAGCTCTTCAGCACAGACTGCTTTCCTTTTTCTTAACATTTGCGTGTCAGCTGTGCATTGTTGGTTTCTCAGTTTATGAAGGATCCATGTGAAAATGACACTCGGATTACTTGAGTAACAGAAACCACATGTTGACAAACTTAAATGCTACTGTTAAGTTACAACTACATTTTTCTGCAGAACATTGGCAATGTAAAACTGAAAGCTACAATCTTAGGGTGTTCTGGATGGTTGCCAGGGAATTGTTATGAGGTTGCTAAGGTGTTCTGAGTGGTTGCTAGCGAGTGTTTAGGGTGGCTGCTTACTTGCTAAAATCCACCCTTAAAGGGATAGTTCACCCAAAAATGAAAAATATTTAATCAAGTGTCATTTACAGAACACAAATGAAGAATTTTATAAGAATACCTCTGCTCTGTAGGGCCATACTATGGAAGTGAATGGTGACCAGAACTTTGAAATCCAAAAAAAGCACATAAAGCCAGCATAAAAGTAAACTATATGACTCCAGTGGTTAAATCCATGTCTTTAGAAGTGATATGAAGTGATTAGAAGTGACATTATGCTTGGAGAACGTGAATCGCCAAAAACAAAAGAAAAAGAATGTGGAAGTGAAAGTGATAGAGGAGATTTATAGTAAAAAAATACTTAAATATTGTTTTGTTTCTCACCCACACCTACCATATCACTTCTGAAGACATGGATTAAACCGCTGGATTATTATGGATTATTTTGTGCCGCCTTTGTTCTTTGTTGGACCGCCTGAGTCCTGGTCACCATTCACTTGCATTGTGAGGACCAAAAGAGATGAGATATTCTTCTAAAAATCTTCATTTGTGATCAGCAGAAGAAAGAAAGTCATACACATCTGGGATGGCATGACGGTGAGTAAATGATGAGAACATTTTTATTTTTGGGTGAACTGTCCCTTTAAGTCTGAGTAATAGTAATAGTGATACTTACACACAACTTATAACACATCCACTAAAAACAAAGAACAAAAATAAACATTTTTTTTTTTTTTATTAGAACAACAGTTTGTCTAGAGAGTTGTGACGGGAAGTGAGCAGGGAGAACAGGAAGTGAAGAAGCGAGAGTGTTCATTCATAAAAACAGGAACTGGATTTCACAACTGAGTTACTGTTTTGCGTCATACCCAGTATGGCTGCACAATTAACTAATTGCAAAAAGTGTCAATCAAAGCAGTCCATATGTGACTATTCATGTTGCATCAAAATCTGCAATTGAACGTATGTGGAATAAAGTTTGAATCCAGGGCGTGCTGAGTGACTCCAGCCAGGTCTCCTAAGCAACCAAATTGGCCCGGTTGCTAGGGAGGGTAGAGTCAGATGGGGTAACCTCCTCGTGGTCACGATTAGTGGTTCTCGCTCTCAATGGGGCGCATGGCGAGTTGTGTGTGGATGCCACGGAGAATAGCGTGAAGCCTCCACATGCGCTAGGTCTCCACGGTAACGCACTCAACAAACCACGTGATAAGATGCGCTGATTGACGGTCTCAGACGCGGAGGCAACTGAGATTCGTCCTCCGCCACCCGGATTGCTTGGAATTAATTGGAAATTGGGCATTCCAAATTGGGGAGAAAATCCACAAACATTTTTTTTATTAATTTGCATTGAAATTATGTAATTATGTGAGATGAAAGAAAGCTGAAATCAACCTCTGGTTTGAGTCCTGTTGGTGTTTAGTTTGAGAAAATGACCGTCTGACACATCATTATCCAGTGTATTACAAGAGTACTTGCCAAATAAATAAATGGCTTAATCCCCAGATGTGCAGTTGTTATTCAAAAATGTCACACCACTAGATGGCGCCATTGATCAATCAGAATCGAGTATTCCACAGACCCGTGTGATAAGTCATAATTATGAATGTCCGACTTGGATGTAAGAGCTTCCCAGGTGCATTTGAAGGCTGATTTCCCCAAAATCAAAATATACGTAAAATTCAATAAAACTGTTCCCCTGGCTGACATGTATGTCGATGACTATATATTTGTGACTTCTTCATTTGTTTATGTTTAGGGAGCAAGAGAAAGAACTCTTGATCTATAAGAAGGGGAAGAGGCCTCGTGGGAGACCTAGAAAAAATTTGGTGAGTATGCCTCAAAAAGTACTGTATTTTCCGGAATATAAATTGTGTTTTTTTTTCATCATCTGAAAGGTCCTGCGACTCATAGCCCGAAGCGATTTCTATTCTTAATTTATACATGACTGATGTCGACTAGTCAAACAAACATTATCAGTCTTAAGCGTTTTAAAGTTGCAAATTCGGAATATTTTGCCTTTACAAAGATCTTTATGCAACCAGTTTAAATATTTTGTCCATCATAAGATTATTGTTCTAACTAACTCTAAACCACTGTCAAACACAATGCCACACATGCCCATAAAATTACGTTTCATCACACACGTAGTAAAACCATTCAGGCTGTGAACCGGATAATTAATACATTGCAAAGCGGGTTTCAAATATCAGAAATATCCATAGATAGACAGTCTCTGACATTAATGAATTAATAGAATACAACATGTATATTGTTTGTCTCACAGACTAAAAACTGTTTATAACAAGCCCAAAAACACAGTGATATGATGCGTAGATTCTGAGGTACTCTAATCCTTACGGAGCGTGTTGACATCTAAACCGTGAAGGGAGGACAGGTGGCTGCTCCCGGGTCCCATGCAACCTCCGTCAGTGCAACTTATCTGTGTTTTCTTTCTCTCTCAACACCGCAATTATACCCGGTCCGACTTATAGTCAGGTGCGACTTTATTTCCGGGAAAAACCTCATACAAATCTCAAGTGTAACTCAAGTTCCTCACATTTTTGCACATATTTCATTCACAGGAAAGCATTCCAGCCATGTCAACATTGTCAAAATCCAGCAGCTCGTCATCTTCATCCTCTGGTTCATCCTCCTCTTCCTCGTCGTCTTCATCTTCTTCAGACGTTGATGAAGACGTTAACGACAGGAATCCAAATCCCAGCCCTCGTCTGCGAGAGCTTCTCCCAGTCCCTCAAAAGAAAGCGCAGATCGTGGTTGCCAAACCTGAACCTCCAAAGAAACGAGGGAGGAAAGCTCGTCCTCCAGAACTCAAGGCGCTGCATCAAGCCAAAGGTCCAAAAGACTCTGAGCTACGAGGTAGCATAAAGAAACCGCTAATGCCTGCTAGCTTCATGTATACCGGGTTAAACAGAACCTCTGGACGAGACCAAGTCGCACCACACAGCAGAGGACATTTTACCCAGAATGCCCCTGTGAAGAGTTCGCTAAATTCCGCTGGTCGATCTGTCGGATCCACCTCGCCTTCACCACTAAGTCGCCTATCGCAATCCAAAACGGCTTCCGATTTGAAGCTCTCTGTTTTGGACATGTCCAGCGGAGGAGCTGAACCCAAAACAATGACAATCAAATCTCCAGGAGTAGCTGCGTTGAATTTACTCAACTCAAAAAGTAATGGTAACAGACAGGTGTGTTCGCCAGCTGCATCTCCTAACGGACAGAGGAAACAGGAGGCTTTAGATCAGAGTCCACCTCTGAGAGCAGTTATTCCGAAATCCTCGTCAAGCTCCTTTTCATCTCAGAAAACTCCCTCCAGCCTCCAAGCTCTCAACCTGCAAAGCGCCAACAAAAACACACAGGGTAACGGTACATCTACCACTAACAACAGTATTAACTTGAAGGGTTCCACCAATCCTGGCAGGAAAAGCTCTGGATTTAACACAAGACACAATCACAGCTCTGCACCAAACACTCCTAGTAAGTACACAAGCACCCAGCAAGTCCTCAAGAGTCCACAACGAGACAAGTCCAAAGCAGATGAAACCAGGGATTTGTCAGAGAGACTCGGAAAGAAGAATCAAGGTCAAACGGAGAAGATCCCACCCCAGACTCCAACGAAAGAGAGCCAAGATTCCCAACTGGTGCAAGACAGAGCATCGGCTAAAGATGCTTTGAAACAAGAAAAGACCATGAGCGAGCTGAGCACTGGAGAAGAAGGAAGCAGCTCGGATTCCGACCATGATTCCTCGTTCCAGATCAACAACCAGGATCTGTCCATCTCTGTGCATGCAGGTCAGGACTGGAGGCCAACACGGAGCTTGATCGAACACGTGTTTGTCACTGACGTCACCGCAAACCTCGTCACGGTCACAGTGAAGGAGTCGCCCACCAGCATAGGGTTCTTTAGCATTCGCAACTATTGAATGTCGTCAACTGGACATGTAGCTGCTCTTGGAAAGTGAACAGCTAGGAGGAAATGATGGACGTTCAGAGGATTTAAAGAAGTCAAAGGAGCATTTTGGTGTCGAGAGCTTATTAGATTGTACTCTCACTTGTTGTTTTTACTCACGCTGAATTGTCTTTTTCAAGTTTTGAAAGAAGACCAATGCTACCGACTTGTATAATCTTACCTGATGTTTAGTAAAAGAAGAACTGTTTGTCTGTTACAGTTGCTGTACTATATCTTAAGTCTAGAGGTATACTTGGTTTTCCAAATGCCGTTCCATCTTGTGCACTGTCGAGCACTCAGCCTTTCGAAGTATACTCTTTTGGACACGTTCGTACAATGTGCAAAGACGCGGATTGTCCGCCTGTCTAGAAAAACGAGGCTGCACGAGGACAGTCCGTGCATACTGTGCTGATGACAATTTTCGAGGGAATTTTCATCATGCACACTGTGCGTGAGATGATCCATCACTTGGAAAACCAAAGTAAACTCAAGCCTTTAGGAACGCAATTAATCTTAAAACGAGGTGTTTGCTATTCTTCTTGGTTTTCTCTCTCAAAGTTTATTCTGAATACAGTATTCGTAAAAAAGAAAGATCAGGAATATTTCCAAAGATCGTTCATGCAAGAATATTTGTTTTTGAGTGAACTGTCCATTTAATGCTGAATCTCAAATCACATTTTTAAAGATTTTTTGCCTGACTAAAATTGAGGATTTTATTTGTTTCCCTTCTGAAATGAATATGGGCATCCTTTTGATACTACAAAACAAATGTCTGTTTATTTATTATGTCTTACTGATTTTGTTCTTTGGTGATATGGTCAAACACACAGTAAAAATGTGTTTTGTACTAAATTCATCGTCGTCTGTTTTAAATCAGAACTTTTGAATATATCACAAGTTATCCTTCAGAACGATTCAGCTCATGTTTTAGTCTCAAACATCAAGTGCATTGATAATGAAGCGTGAGTCCATCTAAAACATAACTCTTCGTTTTAAAGAGTCATTTACCCCAAAAATGAATATTAAATTCCAATCATTTACTTAGCCATATGTTGCTCAAGAGATTGCTCTTTCAAAGCTCAGGTGACTTTCTCAGATGTTTCTTCTTAAATCCCTGAAGAGAAATAAGAAACACAAATATGTGAATTGTTGACCGAGAGTAAGATTGTGGAGCTCTGCAAATTAAAGTGGATAGCATAGTTCAGATCATTTGATTTTGGGAGAATTTGATAACTATCTCTGACTTTTGATTGCAAACTTGAGTGTCTTGGTAAATCTGAACTCAGTGTGGGACATTGTTTAGATCTCTGCTGAAAGTCTTGAGGAGACACATATGAGATATCTGGAGTCTTCATCAAGCGAAAAATCTGTGAAGCAGATAACTTTGCTGGAGAACAAATGTCTCTGCGTGTTATTGCTATCTAGGGGAATATAAAAGTGATCTCAGAGCAAAGGTCTTTATTTGCACTCTGTTTAATCTCATGCCTTTTTAAAAGAAACCATAATGAAAGAGATACAGTGTCATTAGTTATGTTCTTTCTAATTGGTTTGACAAATATTTATTTTCTGATTAATTGCAATCTTCATTAAAACATTATATGGTTTCTTAAAATCCCAAGATCAAACTTTTTCAAAAGTAATCAAAATGTCCATTATAGCTGAAATAAACCCAAATTAATCTGAGTTTAATCAAATTGGTACATTTGTTTCGATGCCCAGCCTTAGTTGACATAAATGCTATGTGAAATAGACAAGATTATTTAAAAAAAAAAAACATTTTTCAACTTGGTTTTCAATATTGTTGAAATGTGACACATGACAAATTAGTGTTGACAACTGACAGTGTAAAGATCCGACCAGTTTTTGCCCATAGGCTGTAGGGAGTTTTCCGAACATGTATGGCATGCTGTCACGCTTGTACTTACTGCGGTTTGAACATCTGCGTGTCGCCACAGGGCTTGCGTTATCAGCCGTTGCTCATTCCTGACTGGAGCAAGATAATTGCGAGCCAAACAGAAGGCATGAGATAGTTTATATCTCTCCTACATAAGGGCTGAGATAAGAAAATTCATGTGCTGAGATTGCTGTCTTTCTCAGCATTTCACCACCAGGTTCCTCTTAGCATACTTATGTAAGCTGCTCTCATGACTGCCAAACACTGCAGACCTGACATACTGTGCAGGAAGGTTTGGATTTCAACATGTGGACATGTAACTTTCAATGCCTGTTGTTGTTTGTAGCATATAGTGGCCCCCAAAAAAGTATTTTTACATTTAAACCACACTTAAAAATGACTGAATGCCATTGCATTAGATAACAAAATTTGAAAGCAAGTGGCATTTTTTCATAATTTCAAGCTAGCATAAGCAAATCTTTCAACAAAAAAAGAAAAGAAAGTATTGTGATACTTTATGGTTGTGAAACGTTAGTGGAACATATTCGTATTTCATGTGCTGAACTAGGCTTGGCGGAGAAAAGAGACATTAGTGCTGAGAAAAGCTCCAGGAGCTTTTGAGCACAGATGACTACAGAGCCCCTTAGAGGACAGGGCAGGATTTGTTTTCTGAAATGGTTTTGCGTCCCCCCAATAGTATGTGTTCCCTCGCAAAAAATGTACCTTGGTTTTACTACAGTAACCATAGTTATAATATATGAACGCAAAATGTATTGTGAAGAAACAAAATCTATTGTGAGGGAACACAAACCTAATAGATAGGATATAAGGAATAGAACTACAACAGATGTCATGGCCCTCACAGAGCCTAAATCTCAACATCACTGAGTCAGTCTGGGATTACATGAAGAGACGGAAACAATTGAGAAGAACTGTGGCGAATTCTCCAAGAAGCTTGGAACATCGTATCTGCCAACAACCAGGTGTACCTTGGAGTTTGTTTTATGCTTACTGGACTTTGTATGACATTAAGTGATAAATTAAAACTATGTCATTATTTTTGAAGACATCCTCAATTTTGCATATATTTCCATATCAGATTTCTGTATGGGAAATTATTAAACAAAGATGCTTGCATTAACAAACACCACTAATAACTATACAAGTATTAGTATATAGTTTTATGTTAACCTACCATAAACACATTTTATCCTGAGGTTCACTCTCCATATTAACATTGTGGCCTATTCAATGCCCTAAAGCACTTGTTGCTTACTTTCAAAAGAATGAATTAAGGCTTATCATGGAAGTATGAAACTGGTAAGACACACACACACACCAGTCCAGACACACAAGCTAATCAAGTTTTCCAACTTAACTGTGTCAAGACTGTTTGTCCTCGTTATGTTGTTGTCAGGTCTTTTCTATGAATAATACAGTATGTGAAATCATACATGTGCACAGTCATCATTAACTTAAGCCTTAAAATAACAGTTGTGGACAGGGTGGAGATAGAAACCTGCAATCAATCCACCCGCACATAACAATAGTAGAAGAAAAAGAACAGAGAAAAATGCCAAGCTGCAAACATGCAAGACATTTGGCTTGGAGCAGTTGTTTAAAAACGCAACTGAAAGCACTGTTTGTTTTGCAATCAAAGTTGAGATTTACCGACAACTGCAAAAGATGACGAATCACAAAACCCTTCAAGTATTTATGCCTACACAGTACAGATGTTTGAAATAAATAAAACTGGTTATAGTACGAAGAGCTAAAACAGACGTGTGGATATGCCAGTTTGGCCTATACCCCAGATTTATAAAAACACATTGTGGCAGGGCGGAGGGCGGGGCCGGGATTCTACACACCCGGCCCCTTATCAGGCTAATTAAGCCTCCGAGAGGGATAAAGGCCAACTGCGGAGGATGGTGCAGGAAAGAGAGAGCGGCATGGCGATATAAACAATATTTTAATGATTAACTTAAACAAAAGATAAACACACACACATGATTCTAGACCGGCAGTGATGAACCTGCAACAAACCTTCGGCAACAATGAAGAGTTTGCCGCAAAACTCATTTGCATGTGAAAACTAATGAGTGGCAAATTTCCGACTAGTTTCCATCAACTCTAGATTTTTTTCTAAGGGTAACCCTACCATTAAACCTAACCTCACTAACAGCGAATGAGATCATTTCGAGAATTAGCCTAGGGTAGTGTTAACTTCTAGATGCCTAGTGTAGTGTTAACTTCTAGATGCCTTCTACCTCTAAGAACGCCGGACTGGTAATGGTGTTTACATGCAACGCAAAATTGGGGTAATGAGCAAAATCTATGCATGCCGATTTCTAAGGAATTTAACATGTATGATCAATCACCAATTATGCTTAATAGGCTGACACAATTTGTATGCATTCTGACCTTTTCTGTGTAAAGTTATATCCAATTTTCAAATTTGTTGCCATGACGACGTAACCACAGATTTTCATAGATAAGCATTAATTTCATTAACAAGCATTATATCAGAGATATACATATATATTTTTATTTTATCCCTTTTTCTTCCCAGTTTGGAACGCCCAATTCCCAATGCACTCTGAGTCCTCGTGGTGGCGCAGTGACTCGACTCAATCCGGGTGATGGAGTACGAACCTCAGTTGACTCCGCATCTGAGACGTCAATCCGCGCATCTTATCACATGGCTTGTTGAGTGTGTTACCACGGAGATGTAGTGCGTGTGGAGGCTTCACGCCATCCACCGCGACATCCACGATCAACTCACCACATGCCCCACCAGAACTTCCTAGCAACCGGGAAAATTTGGTTGCTTAGGAGACCTGGCTGGAGTCACTCAGGATGGGATTCAAACTCGCAACTCTTGGGGTGGTAGTCTTTACATTCAACATCCTTTCGCGTACCCCCTCTCTAACGCATAGACAACATTCACACAAGGTATTTTGAAAATATCTGTTTAAATGATCTTTGTAAAACAACTCACTTGTTATATTTGTACATGTTTTGTACATTATATTAATCATATACATACTGAATAAATGGCTTATCGATTGAGATGGGAATGCTAGATATGATATAACTGCATAACTTTAAAACTCCCCCCTCATCGTGTCTCGGTATGCAAGAATAATGTTCGGTTTTGTGCCTGGAATTGCGCATCATTGCAGGTACGGTGTTACCGGCCGACTTCGAGCATTGTGGGTAAGTATCAGTGCAATTGCCCGGTTAGCTCTACGGTGCTTTTTTATGTCACATCTGACACTGTTGGCATTTTAAACTGCAAAAATAAAAACTAAACTAAAATCGTTGACGACTGACATGTGTGAGTCTGGTAAAAGTGAAGTATTTTACTTGCTATCACTTAGCTACGTCACCTAGCACTGGGATGGGCTGGCGGAAAAAGATACATTTTAGTAAATGCATATTTTTAACCACAAAAGATTGAGTTGTTTCATAGCATATTTTTCTGACCTTTATGACACAACCATTTTGGTGTTTCTACACTAGAGGGCACACAAAATAATTTTTGCCAGTGAGAAATACATGAACTGGGTTTGAATGTTATTTTAGACTTTGATGAAATTGTATTCGCATTGTCACATCACCCCAGTTTGGGAAACACTGTTCTAAGCCAATCATGTAGTGGCCCTGACATCAACGAATGCGTTCAGAGTGTTACGACACTAAATCACCATTTGCTGATATCGTACAAATAAATGGGAGAGCCGTAAACCGACACCTACCTGTCGCAAAAAAAACATCCTTGACGTCTCTTACAAGACAGCAAGTGTATAGTAGTAAACTCCACACATAGTTCACTGCAAAGGGATTGTTTAGTGTAAAACATGTTGAAGATTAGCAGACAGGTGGTCAATTCAATAAGTGGGGGTAGGTTGGTGGAATGTGAGTTATGAGGCGTGGGACAGCGCAAGTCTGTCTACCGTGACTGCTAACGGGTCCTTGAATGTTTTGTCCTCCATAGCCATCACTTGCACGTTATACGTTATTCAAGGACCCGTTAGCAATCACGGAACACTATGGAGGACAAAACATGCAAAAATAATAAATAAATACATAAATAAATAAATGTAATAATAAGAAAATAAATAAAGGAATACATGTCTTAATAAAACAAATATAATTAGTTTATAATGAAATTTATTCCTGAATTTATTTTTGTATGACTTTTTCCTTTATTTATTATTTTCTCTTTTTATTTATTATTTTCTCTTTTTATTTTTATTCTTTTATTTGTTTTTGTATTATTATTATTATTATTTATTTATGCATTCATTTATTTTTATAATAATTTATTCCCACATGTATTTATTTCTATATTTATATATTCCCACATTTATTTATTTTTGTATTCTTACATTTCTGTCTCTTGTATGATAATGATGTGGGCGGGTCCTGCTCACCATTGGCTTATTGTAGATTGAAGCGTGTGCTCGATTACTCTTGACTTGTTTTGATGTGACGTTAGGTCATATATCGTGTAAACTATAGCTATTTGTGGGGCTAAAAACATAAGAGCTTCAGTCAATCCAAGATTTATTGGTTATACTACAATCACAAAATAAATGGGGAGCTGTTTCTTCAACAAAACCACAAAATGAGCAAGTTTAATAAATTATATGATTTAACCTTGTCCTTTTCTTTTTCTTTCCTGTGTATATAACTTCATATTTTGATGCCCGCAAATCCATAATATTGTTTTCTGTTGTTATGATTGTTCATTGTAAAAGATACAACCATGCTTCATTTCCCTGATCGTTTATGTATGTATATATAAGTTCTGCAATAAAAAAATAAATACAAAAAAATCTATAGCTGACGCTTCACATATATCTAGAGAGTTGCGCAACTTGCAAATGAAGCCGATAACCGCTCATCAAATACCTATGTTTCATTTAGAGTAGAGGTGCTGATTGATGTTTTAGGAGAGCTGTATGCCGGTATGAATGTCGAAGCACATCCTGGATTGTTAAACTCTCTGCAAAACGTTTTCCTGCATATTCTAAATCTGTGCGAGCAGAGGGTGCTGAGGTGGGACGTCCATCTGCTCCCGATTAGTGCTATTGAGCTCTCAACCAATGATGCACTGGAGCTCCGTAAGGACCGCCTCCCTCATTTACATGTTGCACACAGAAAAGTAAAAATAAATACATGTATAAATAAATATATATATATGGGAATATTTAAATATAGAAATAAATATATGTGGGAATAAATAAATATAAAAAATTAATTCATACATAAATAAAAGAAAATGCAAAATAAATGAATAAATAATTAAAAGTTAAAAAGAATAAAAATAAAGTTAAAAATAAATATAGAAAATAATAAAGGAATAAAGTCATACAATAATAAATTCAGGAATAAATGTAATTAAAAACTAAATATATTTGTTTTATCAAGACATTTATTCCTTTATTTTTATTTTTATTATTACATTTATTTATTTATTATTTATGCAGGTTTGGGCCTCCATAGATGGCAGCCGGTGAAGTTTCTGGTGCCCCCCTAGGCAGTGGTGTAGTAGTGTCTGAAGAGGTGGGCATATCATCCATCAGTCAGTATTTTCATTAATCGGCACTCCGTGATTTCTCGTATTACTACTACACTACTATGACTGCCGGTTGAACTGCGATGCATCTCATTGATCTCTGGGTTATTAATACAATTGTTATTTAATTATGTATTTTAATACACAGTCCGCAATCATATTTAATCAAACTACACAATGATCACTTTATAGATATTATTCGTTTTTGTTAAAGCAAACAGCGCATAGACAGCGCTGTCACGTGACACATGTTACTTTTGGCAGCGCTGTATAGAATGGGCCAATCACAATCAAGTGTTACTGGAAGATTTAAAAACTTATTTAATTACAATGTACTTTTCCAGAGTGAAAAAAATTATATGAGATGTAAAACATTGTGCGATCTGAATGCAGATCGAGCAGTCTAGCGCCCCCTTGTGTAAAGACTTTGTGTCACACAAAATAGGTTATTTCTGACAACATTTGGGTCAGTATCAAAATATGTTGACAAACATGTCCCTTTACTTTTTAGTCATGGAATAGCTTTCAAATAGCGAAATAAATAAATAAAATAAATTATAATTTTATAACCTAACCTTTAATGATATGAAATGGTTTGACTCTGTTTTGCAATTTCTTTTAGAAAATATATTTGCCTGAGAAAAATCTTTGTCCCCTTCTGCTGGTACACCACTTCTTCTATTTTTAACTTTAAAAAAAAATGCAATTTGGGTCAGTTTCTCACATACATCTGTTGTGTGACTTTAGAAAACATGAAACAGCACATGAGTTATTTTCAGACACAGTTATTCACTTTTGTAAGAAAGCAAAGTGTGTTTTAAGGGAGCACCTACTACAACTGCACTTCAATTTCATCATGAATGAACCAAGAATTGTGACTGTGAGAATATGTAGTTAAAGATGCTCATTGTTGTACTTGTAGTATGTACATATGGTTAAAATATTTTTTTATTTAAAATTAACAAAACTAATTTGTTTTAATGACATCTCAAGCTTGAAAAGTCCTTGAAAGTCCTTGAATTAAACTTTGAAGCATCTGTATGAACCCTGTTTGCCATATAAATATGACTTGACTTGACTGCTAAAGCTAGTGAATTGCTTTAAACAGCTCTAAACTATCAACTTCAGCATTAAGGCTCATCACAGTTGAGAAACACAACAGACTGCTTAAACTCAAGGCGCTTACCTCTTACCGGAGTTTCCACATTAGGGAGGACATACTGTTCAAAATGGGGGAGGAGATTGAGGTCTCTATAGTGAATGACTCTTGTGCACGACTACCTCAAAATAGGGAAGAATACACCTGCTTGGACGGCTTTTATCCACAGAGAAAATAGGATGCATTTGACCAAAATATTACATTACACATTAACACATTACAGCATCTCTGCTTGGGAGGCAACAGAGGCAGGTAATCGCAGTCTCTCTCTCTCTTTCTCTCTCACTCACACACACACAGTTGAAGTCAGATGTTTAAATACACTTAGTCTGAAGTAATTTAAACACATTTTTTAATATTAGCAAACTATATTTTTGCAAGTCATTTAGGACATCTGCTTTGTGCATGACACAAGTAATTATTCCCACAATGGTTTACAGACCGATTGTTTCACTTTAATTGACTTTATCAAAATTCTAGTAGGTCAGAAGTGGCTTGAAGATGTCAAGCCTTTAGTCAATTAGCCAGTTAGCTTCTGATAGGAGTAGTAACTGAATTTGAGTTGTACCTGTGGATGTATTTTAAGGCCAACCTTCAAACTCAGTGCCTCTTTGATTGACGTCATGGGAAAATCTACAGAAATCAGCCAAGACCTCAGAAAAAAACTGTCGACCTTCTCATGTCTGCTTCATCTTTGGGAGCAATTTCCAAACACCTGAAGGTGCCACGTTCATCTGTACAAACAATAGTACGCAAGTATGAACACCATGGGACCACACAGACATCATACCGCTCAGGAGACGCATTCAGTCTCTTAGAGATGAACGTTGTTTGGTCAGAAAGTGCAAATCAATCCCAGAACAACAGCAAAGGACCTTGTGAAGATGCTGGAGGAAACAGGTGGACAAGTATCTATATCCACAGTAAAACGAGTCCTATATCAACATAACCTGAAAGGCTGCTCAGTAAGGAAGAAGCCACTGCTCCAAAACCACCATAAAAAGGCCAGAATACAGTTTGTAAATGCACATGGGGACAAAGATCTTTTTGGAGAAATGTTCTCTGGTCTGATGAAGCAAAAATTTTACTGTTTGGCCATAATGACCATCGTTATGTTTGGAGAAAAAAGGGTGAGGCATGCAAGCCGAAGAATACCATCCTAACCGTGAAGCGGGGGGAGCTTTGCTGCAGGAGGGACTGGTGCACTTCACTAAATAGAAGCAACATCTCAAGACATCAGCCAGGAAGTTAAAGTTCGGTCACAAATGACCCCAAGCACAAGTTTTGGCATAATGGCTTAAGGACAACAAAGTCAAGGTATTGGAGGGGCATCACAAAGTCCTGACCTCAATCTGATAGCAAATTTGTGGGCAGAACTGAAAAAGTGTGTGTGAGCAGGAGTCCTACAAACCTGATTCGGTTACACTAGTTCTGTCTGGAAGAATGGGACAAAATTCCAGAAACTTATTGTGAGAAGCTTGTGGAAGAATACCAAAACATTCGACCCAAGTTAAACAATTTAAAAGCAATGCCACCAAATACCAAAGTGTATGTAAACTTCTGACCCACTGGGAATGTGATGAAAGAAATAATTCTCTCCACTATTATTCTGACATTTCACATTCTTAAAATAAAATAATGATCCCAACTGACCTATGGCAGGGAATTATTTCTACGATTAAACGTCAGGAACCGTGTTTAAATGTATTTGGCTAAAGTGTATACAAACTTCTGACATCAACTTACATCCTTGTTTCTCCAATAACATGTTAGAAACAGCCCAAGCCATGATAACTAGATGAGTTTAAAATAAAGTGTTTGAGAGGTTTGGTCGCATCATTTGTTTTGAAACAGTATGATCCATTGCGTAAGAAAGTAGCTCCATGCACTTCATGCGTTTTTTGTGACTAGTCAGTTTTTCCAAATTAAAATGTACTTGTTAATTGAACTGTTGTATAGAAGCAATATCACACTCACGATCGTGCTATATGTCCCTAAATCAGCACTGTTGTGATTACCCACAGCACTCAACCTGCGGCCGAATCACAGCAGTGAATATATATATATTATTTATGTTTAGCAGGGATATACATTTACAGTGTAAATTATGGTTACTCCCGGGATGCGTGTACATCAGCATTAGACACTAAAAATGTCCCTCTCCTAACTGAAATGGAAAATATATTTGGTTAGCAGATATCAATCATGTCTAAAATTAATGTTCTGATTGGTGGATCATTTTAGTCAGACTGTCTGTCTTGCCCGTGCCATCAGTTGTCTCCCTCCTCCCTTCCGCACACATTTTACTCAACGGTGCTGTGGCATCGCATTAGTTGATTGAAAAAGGTCCGGGTCAAAAGCTACTCCTTGTTCTGATGGCCACATATCATCACTTATTTACGGTGGGCATACACAAAATCCTAAGAAAGATAGATGGGCATATGCCGTATGCCTGCATGTGCTCTAGACTACACTACTACCCCTAGGATAAAAGGATGCCCCCCTAGGGAGTTGGTGCCCTACACAGAGTGCGTAATATGCGTATAGACATCTCAAAGACATCTGCTGAATGTCTTATTGACATCCGAGAGGAAACGTCTCATAGATGCATTGCAGATGTAAACAAACATCAAATAGACGTCTGTGTGACAGTTGTGTGCTATCAGGTCCAGGATTTAATAATGACAATATAAAAAAATTAATGAATTAAAAATGTATAATATTTGAAAATGTTTAAGTGTGAAAAGCCCTTTGGGGTACCATATACACATCATGGTACTTGTGCATGAATTCAAGTACAATGGTATATGTCATTATTACTTTCCACATTTCTTTTTACATTTCATGCCATCACTGCACCATAATATCATCACAGTATTTTTTGGAAAGGGACTGAATGATTACCATATTCATGAAGCTGTAATTTATATGGTATTTTAAGGTAAATCAAAGTATGCAATGGTATTATCATGGTCAGGGTTGGGGAGCAACAGGATTACGTATTTAAAATATAAGTAACTGTATTCCGTTACAGTTACAATTGAAATAATTTGTAATTAGAATACAGTTACATTCAAAAAGTATTTTGATTACTGAAGAGATTACTTTGCATTTTATTGTCATTTGTTTCATTTATTATTTAGTCCTTTCAGATGGAAAACATTTATACATATAAATGATGCGATCCAAAATGCGTTTGAACAGCGGTGAATGTAAGCGCAGCGTAGTTCTAGCGGGAAGACTAGCAGCTTGTACATCATCGCACCATTAACTCCAGGCCAATCACATGTAAGCCGTTGCTTTATAAGTGTGCTCACAATCGATCACATTGCTGTTTCAGTGTGCTAACACGGCAACCTCCACCACCCCACCACCACCTGTTGAGTCCCGTCCTGCACGGGGGTAGGCTCCTCGCTCCTATCTCCGGCAGGATATGACGGACCGCCAGACGGGGTCTACGCCAAAGAGAGACGTTACTGTTTTATATTCATCAAATAAATGTAATCTTAAATCTCACTCAAGTCTGCAAGTCTTCCTGATAGAAAACACTTTCTTATGATGTGTTACATTCATACGAGCAGACAGAGAAGTACGTTTGGAGCAGAAGAAATTGAAATAAACCTTGTGTAAATTGTTAGCTTTACGCTAAGCTAAAATGCTATTTCTAGCCATTTTACATGCACGTGTTACCAGACACGATCATATTTATTATCAAGAAAATTCACGTTAGATCATAATTTCTTTTTTTCTAGCAAGAAGGGCAAAAATCATATTCTTCATTATCATTTTTGTATTGTTTTCCTATAAAAATATCTAAAAATCATTAAAACAAGACTAGTTTGATTGATCTTGGTTTAGAAACAACACTGCATCAAATATTTCGTTTTTTCAGAGAATGTATTTTTAACATGTGTATTTTGTCTTGCTGTTCTGACAGAGTTTTTTTATAGTCAAAACAAGTGAAAAAATCTACCAGTGCTGAAGAAGTAATCCAAAGTATTTAGAGTACATTACTGACCTTGAGTAATCTAATGTAAACCTTACAAATTACATTTTCCAGCATGTAGTCTGTAATCTGTAGTGAAATACATTTCAGAAGTAACCCTCCCAACCCTGACTATGGTACATGCCAATAAATCCGTGGTATTGCCATGAAATATGACCAAAACAATGGTATTACATTGGTACTTAGTGATACTTATAGTTACTGTTCACTCAGTGTTTAGAACCGTCCCTCAGGATTGTTTCATGGCTCACAAGTTGAAATATTGCTTAAAATGTCTTATCGAAATGTCACAGCTATCGAATGTAACTGAAGTAACTGTTTTATCCTTGAGAGTTTGTCAATCTCTCTCTCTCTCTGTGTAATCTCTCTCTGCAGACGGTGCAATCTTTATCTCCTCATGAAGGCAGACAGTAACCGTTTGCGTTTCACTGTTAACACGGGGTCACAGTTAGGACAACGGGGTCACTGACTGCATTCCATGAGTGTGTTCAAACTACCCACAAGGAAAGACAAATCACAAATGAGATCACTTTAATATCCCAATTGTTTCTCCTAGACAGCAACCGGATTAAATTGAGACTTTTCCTCTCCGGTGTAGTCTCAGATGTTTCTCCTGAGACAAAGACCCCAGTAATCTCATGTGCCACCTCTGGAGTTTCAGAAGAAATCTTGTGACGTTATTATGTAGTCTAAGGATGTTGTTACAACCATCAACCAGTAGATTGCACTATTGCTTTGAACAATCGTGTGGAAACTCATGAAGGGCTGCAGTTACAGTTTGCATGTGTCTGTCCAGTACAATTCATTATGTCTTGATATAGTCTAGTTACTCGGACACGCAGAGCAAACTTCACACACTACTGATCCTCTACACAGAGTGGAGTGAGGGATTGTATTACGTTTCTATAAAGTGTGTGTCTCTCAGTCTTTCTGTTTTCATGATCTCTCAGTTGATCTGTTAACCTGCGCTGGCCCTCTTAACCTACTCCTGACATTTGACCTACAGACGCCAGAGAGACAGACAGAGAGAGACTCTAGTTTCCCTGGCGTCAAGGAGGTCTAAAATACCTGGAGTTCTCTATATGATAGCATTCACATTCATCGTTAGCTCTTCGGCTAAGCCTAAGTCACCAAAGCCATATGTATCATGTGATTAATCGCTCTGGACACAGGAAAAGGACGCCATGAAGACACCGATTGGCTGATTGCACCACAAGAACGCAAACCCTTCACTTTTGACTATTCTGAGCTATGACGTCAAACAATGCACCGATGTATACGTGTGCATATACAGTATATTAGGGCTGCCGATTTAGTGCAATGATAAATGCTAAAAACATAATGCATTAAATAAAGGAACGCAATCAATCACACCCCCTGACGTTTACGCAAATCAGGCCGTAAAAGTATGTATATTCCTACCATGTGAGCAATTCAAGCTTGAAGTGAACCGTGGCTCAACAAACCTCACAAGCATTACAGTTCTTAAATTGGAAACATACACCGTATAGACTTAAGATGAAGTGTTAACAACTCAGAGTTGAGGCTATGGGGTTTACCCACAATCCCTTGCACTTTAATTATTTCATTATTTATCCTTAGTCAAAGGGAACTTATGGGAGCATTTAAATAGTTGTTATTATGAATTCACTGAGGTTTTAGCTCTGTATTTGAATGATTTATGTTGTTGTGATGCAAATAGTTGTTTTGTGTGATAACATTAGGGAGATGTGCGTTCTCTCTGGTCCCTGTTGAAAAGTTGGACCCTGTGTGAGTATGTATGAGTTCAGTCTACTTGCATCTAGTTACTTTACATAGTTAAGTGAACTTAATTACACAAGTAGATCTGGAGTTTGAAGACACCATCACTCAATTCAACTGAGGAAATGAGTTAACTCAGTCAGTTAAGTACAGTCAACGTTTATTTAGCAATTTTATGAGCCAAATAGGTCTCCTAAGCAACCAAATTGGCCCAGTTGCTAGGGAGGGTAGAGTCACATGGGGTAACCTCCTCATGGTGGTGATTAGTGGTTCACGCTCTCAATGGGGCGTGTGGTGAGTTGTGTGTGGATCGTGGAGAGTAGCATGAGCCTCCACATGCTGTGAGTCTCCGAGGTGTCATACACAACGAGTCACGTGATAAGATGCGCGGATTGACGGTCTCAGAAGTGGAGGCAACTGAGACTTGATCCACCACCCGGATTGAGGTGAGTAACCGCGCCACCACGAGGACCTACTAAGTAGTGGGATTTGGGTGTTTCAAATTGGGAGGAAAGGGGATACATTTTTTTTTTAAATGTATACGACTTGACTCGTGCTACATTCCAAGTTAAATCGTTTGTGCACATTCAAATATGACACATTACACATTACTCAAAAAATATTTCAGCCTTTTTCTAAAATGTACGTATTACAATTTGTATTACTTTAATTTTGTTAAAGATTACCCAATTCAATTTGATGGAATATTACAAAACTGAAATGTGCACATTTTTAAAATGTCATTGGTGACAAAAGTGTCATTAAAGGGTAACTAAACCCTAAACCAACTTTTTTTAGTTAATGATCTGTAAGAATGGGGCTTTATTAGTACTGGTCATTGATTCAAGTAATTGTTTTGACATTTGTGTATGAAGTGTTTTAATTGTACAATATATGGTGTAAAAATGTCTGAGTGCTGCCCTCTTCAGGTTGAACGGTGGCTACTGCAGTTGAATTTTCCTATTGGCTGTTGCGGTACTTCGTGACGTAAGCGGTGACAGCTGACGTAAGCAGGTTCCAGCTCACCACACCAGATTCATGTACATGTCGTCTTGCGACCGTGTGAGGAATAATAATAACATAGAGTCTGACAGCAGCTGTCAATTAATCCGTCACTACGAGTCTCAGGTGAACATTTTGGTAACCCAAGCTATCCCTTTAAAGAGGTAAAGCACAATCCTTTCTCAAAATATTTTTCATCTATATGCATGTCTGACCACATCATCATTTGTTTTTCTTATATGCTTACCAGCAATCACAAACACCATCACACTGAGTGCTCAAAAACACACCGACATTGTGATTTCATAAACACTGTCTGTGTGAACTGACAGAATTTACACTGACCGGGGAAATTTATAGCAATGGAGCAGGAATTCACCCAGAATACACTCGTGTAAATACCACAGAGACGTGCCACTACTCACATTGACCTGGTATGCATAAACAGAATGTGACATGCTCTCTCTGTCTCACATTGGCAGTGTGCATGCTGCTCACTGCATGCGGCACAGAATGTACCTGTACTGTAAACTGCATACTCTTCTTCTTCCGTGGCTCCGTTAGGGGTCGCCACAGTAGTCTTGTAAATCGTTGCCATTAAATCAAGTTACCACCTTTATAAACAAATTATTTTACATCTTTAAAATCCAAATGTGTGTAAAAATATCTCAACATCCTAATTAGCATTTTTATACATATTCAACTTCTGTACTTTGCTGGTAATGTGAAAGTATATACTTAAGAGTATGCAGTAACAAAGTACGCCAATATTGGGACATTCTAGCACATCATAAAATTGACTATATACACACACACACACACACACACAGCTCTGTAAAAAATTAAGAGACCACTGCAAAATGATCAGTTTCTCTGGATTTACTATTTATAGGTATGTGTTTGAGTAAAATGAATATTTTTGTTTTATTCTATAAAGTACTGAGAACATTTCTACCAAATTACAAATAAAAATATTGTCATTCAGAGCATTTATTTGCAGAAAAAGACAACTGGTCAAAATAACAAAAAACATGGCGTGCTTTCAGACCTTGAATAATGCTAAGAAAGTTCATATTCATTTATAAACAACACAATACTAATGTTTTAACTCAGGAAGAGTTCAGAAATCAATATTTGGTGGAATAATCCTGATTTTCAATCACAGCTTTCAAGCATCTTGGCATGCCCTCTACCAGTCTTTCACATTGCTGTTGGGTGACTTCATGCCACTCCTGGTACAAAAATTCAAGCAGCTCGGCTTTGTTTGATGGCTTGTGACCATCCATCTTCCTCTTGATCACATTCCAGAGGTTTTCAATGGGGTGCAGGTCTGGAGATTGGGCTGGCCATGATAGTGTCTTGATCTGGTGGTCCTCCATCCACACCTGTGTGGCATGGAGCATTGTCCTGCTGGAAAAACCAATCCGCAGAGCAGAAGGAAGCAAGTTTTCTTCCAGGATAACCTTGTACGTGGTGCACTAATTCATTTATCCTTCACAAAGACAAATATGCCAATTCCAGCCTTGCTGAAGCACCCCCAGATCATCACCAATCCTCCTTCAAATTTCACAGTGTGTGCGAGAACCTTTGGCTTGTTGGCCTCTCCAGGTCTCCGTCTAAACATTAGATGACCAGGTGTTGGACCAAGCTGAAAATTGGACTCATCAGAGAAGATGATCTTACTCCAGTCCTATATGGTCCAATCCTTATGGTCTTTTACAAACTTCAGCCTGGCTCTTCTTTGCTTCTCATTGATGAAGGGCTTTTTCCTAACTTGCACGACTTCAGCCCCGCCCCTAGCAGCCTGTTTCGAACCTTCCTCGCCATGCACTTTACCCCAACTGCCCCGATCTGCAGCTTTGGTATTTCCAATGTCTGCTGCTTGACCTTGTTCTTATGAAGCTCTGTCTTTGAAATTTTAAGAATGGAGCAACCTGATGCTCATTGTATCCCTCTGCCGTTAAAGCCAAAATTGAAACCATCTTTTCCACACTGACAAATGTTCTTTTCAACTCTTTTGGCAAGGTCAATAGTTACCTTTTGATTCCAATTACTTTTGAGGTACTACAAGCACTGTTTTTGCCATCCAGCTGGCCCTACCTCAAGAGGATAGCGATGACCACAGCAGTGGAATTTATACTTATAAGATTGGTTCAGGTGATCACCTAATCGGTACCTCATTAAATAGAATGATGTGTGCTTGTGTTGGAATTTAACAGACACTGGAAGGGAATGGCTGCTATACATTTTGAAAAATTTGGAGTCTCTCTCTCTCTCTCTCTCTCTCTCTCTCTCTCTCTCTCTCTCTCCCAGAGATGTGGTTGGCACACACAGAAATGAAGATGTACCCAATGCCCACAGTGAAATGTGGGGCTGTTTCTCTGCCAGAGCTCCTGGACATCTTGTTTGGATACTGTGACGCTTGAGCAGAGAGGCAGACGAGGAGATGCGGATCCAAATGCGGTTAAGACTTTATTAAATAAACAAGTAAGTAAACACAAAGGAACAACCCTCAATGGGGAAATAAAACATAAAACTGAAAACTAAACACGATGAACACAAACAGAGAACTCAGGCAGGGAACACATACCAGGCTAACAACATACCTCCATTAACAAACAACGACTGACAGAGACTGAACAAACAGACAGGGTTTAAATACAAGAATGTGAGACAAAGGGGCCAATGAACAACCAGAACACAAACTAGATGACAAGGTGATTAACAGAAGCAAATGACAAATTAACAAGGGCAGGTGAAAACAATGAACAGTGAACACGAGGGAAAACAAAACTATGGAGTTACAAGGGTGCCAAAAGTGAAAACTAAGGAGCTACAAAAGTGACAAAAATGACAAACAAAGGGCAACGAAAAAACAAGACAGGGTATACATAACAGATACATGGCATCATAGACTCTATCATATACCAACAGATACAAAATCAAAACCTGACTGCCTCTGCCTCAAAGCTTACAATGGGCCCTGGTTGGATCTTCCAGTAGGACAATGATCCAAAACAAACATCAAAATCAACACTAAAATTATAACATATATATATATAAACATGCACACTTATACGTACATACATACATACATACATACATACATACAGTAGTGGCCAAATATATTGGTTCCTTTGGTAAATATGAGAAGAAGGCTGTGAAAAAAATCTGCATTGTTTATCCTTTTGATCTTTCATTAAAAATAAAATCACAAAAATCACACCTTTAATTGAAGTAAAACAATTGAAAGAGGGGAAATATCTCATTAAACAAAACATTTTCTCCAAAACACGTTGGCCACAATTATTGGCACCCCTAGAAATTCTTACGAGTAAAATATATCTGAAGTAAATTCACATTCATATTTAAAAAAATTTAGTGCACCTGGGTGACTAGGAACATTAAATTGTTCAGCCATGACTTCCTGTTTCACAGGGGTATAAATATGAGGTAACACACAGGCCAAATTCCCTTAATCATCCATCACAGCGGGGTAGACTAAAGAATATAGTTCTGATGTGCGGCTAAATGTTGTTGAGCTTCACAAAATGGGAAGTGGTTATAAGAAAAAAGCCAAAGCATTGAAAATGCCCATTTTCACCATCAGGTCAATAATTAACCAATCAACTGGAGATCTTAAGAATCAGCCTGGAAAAGGACGTGTGTCTATATTGTCTCTACGCACAGTGAGGAGGATGATCCAACCTCATTAGGCATTATATGAGAAGACTCAGAGCTGTGATCTGGGCACAGTGAGGTTGCACAAAATATTGAACAAAAGGGTGCCAATAATCATGGCCAATGCATTTAGGAGAAAAATGTTGATTTAATAATGAGATATTACTATCGGGTGTACTATCGATGTACTGTTTCCCACCCAGTATAATTTGAAACGCACTGATCCTAATCTCTCAAACAATAAACCACAGTTGATGTAAGAAAAGAGTTCCCGTCCACTCTTTCAGCCGTTTTGGTTTTTTCATTCATTTTCTCCATAAAATCCTTCATAAAAAACATTTTAAGCCATGAATCAAACTAGCTCAGAGGTGAATCACAATACAAACTTTGATATGAAGCAAAAATCATTGCTACACATTTTGACAAATGCAGTAGGTCTTCCTTATTAATATGGTAAAACATAATGAATACTGGGTTTTAAAGTGATCTTCACCATTTGAAAAGTTGATAAATTACGTTTTGCTTTAAATCTGCTGATATTAAAAGGGTCATCTTCAGGGGTTAGGGTTAGGAAATGTCATTACCTCTATGTAAAAACCATTGGGTCTATGAGACGTCCTTACTAATAGAGTAAAACCAATGTGTGTGTGTGTGTGTGTGTGTGTTTGAGTTTTGGTTGCGTTAAGGATTGCTATATGGCTTTAACAGTCTTCTACATTTCAAAGGGTTGTTTAGAAATCTGATCCGGCTCTACCGAGCATACTACACACTCACACTGGCTGTTTTTAAATCTCTCATTCAGTGTGGCCGTGTAAACAAACGTTAGTTTGGCCTGTGTTACACACACTTTGGAATAACACACACACACACAGCTTCAAACACACGGCCATACACACACACACACACACACACACACACACACACACACACACACACACAGAGTCCCAGACACAAACTGTCATCTGTCTTAAAACAAAGACCATCCATCACAGCAGCGGAGTCGACGTGTCTGACACACACACTCTCACTTTTAACACCACTAAACACACACACACACACACACACACACACACACACACACACACACACACACACACACACCTGAGTTTATTTGAAGCAGCCAAGAGAAAGCACATGGATTCGATGCGCTGGATGATGATGTCACACTAATTTACCTACATTTGATCATAGACCTACGGATAAATAGTGGAGAATCTAAAATATTTCTTATTCACTCTGTCATAACATTTATTTGTTTTATATTTATAAAATAATTTTTCTGTACAGTGAACTTGTTAAGGAGCCCCAACTGCGAGTGATCGCCCTGTCTGCTGTGGATCTTAAAGGAACGGTTCACCCCCAGATATTAAACATTGAGTTTTTTCATCTTCATGGACTTCGAAACACATGTGATTTCCTATTGTAAGTGGAAAGCAAAATGCGTCATCTAGGAGAGGGGTTTTCAAATTTGGGGATTGAGATTTTGTTGAGAGAGAAAGTGAGAAAGAGAGATAGAGAGAGAGTGAGAGAGAGAGATAGAGAGGGAGTACAAGAGAATGAGGAGTACAAGAGAGAGAGAGAGAGAGATAGAGAGAATGAGAGAGTACGAGAGAGAGAGAGTGAGAGATAGAGAGAGAGAGAGAATGAGAGAGAGAGAGTGAGAAAGAGAGATAGAGAGGGAGTACAAGGGAATGAGGAGTACATGAGAGAGTGAGAGATAGAGAGAGAGAGTGAGAAAGAGAGATAGAGAGAATGAGAGAGTACAAGAGAGAGTGAGAGATAGAGAAAGAGAGATAGAGAGGGAGTACAAGGGAATGAGGAGTACATGAGAGAGAGAGAGTGAGAGATAGAGAGAGAGAGTGAGAAAGAGAGAGAGAGAATGAGAGAGTACGAGAGAGAGAGAGAGTGAGAGATAGAGAAAGAGAGATAGAGAGAGAATGAGAGAGAGAGAGAGAGAAAGAGAGATAGAGAGGGAGTACAAGGGAATAAGGAGTACGAGAGAGAGAGTGAGAAAGAGAGAATGAGAGAGTACAAGAGAGAGAGAGTGAGAAAGAGAGAGAATGAGAGAGAGAGTGAGAAAGAGAGAGTGAGAAAGAGAGAGTGAAAGAGGCGTATTTCTATAGTTATTGATCCTTTTTGCCATTTACCATTTTCTGCATTTGTTCTCCACCACTCGTTTAAATAATTACGGTTCTGTTTCGAGTTATTTATGGTGTGATTAAATGCGAGAGCTGGTTCTGGTTCTATATTGTCTGTACGGCTGAATTTCACAGTTCATTACACTGGCTCCAGTTCTCTGTCTCTCTCTCCGTCTCCCCTCTCGAGCAGCAGCAGGTAAACCTCAGTGACTCTCTGCAGGCCGACAGCTTTGTGCTGCTATTGTGGCCTGTCTGTCTTCCCTGCTGTCTGTCTACCCTGCTGTCTGCCTTTATGTGTCATATCTGCAGGATTACGCGCCACACAATAGCAGTACATCTCCAGTGTGAAAAGACATTGATGTTTACATTCATTCTGAAGAACTAACGAGCCCCAGAGAGAGAGAGAGAGAGAGAGAGAGGAAATGAGAGTGTTACTTCTGTCTGTTGTGGATCTTAAAGGATCCCCAACCCCTAAACATAAATACTTATTGTACTTTTCAACAGTATAAACATGTAACAGCCAGATTACTGTACTGTGACATTTTACAATATGCAAATGAATATATAATATACAGATGTGCGTTTGCTAGAACCCCACCTACATAAAAATACATATGAATACTAATGAGATTGCATTGACAGGTCACCCAAAAATAAAACCTTTAGATATTCTCTTCCTCTCTCAATGAGTTTGAAGCACAAACAATTTCCTTTCTTGCGGTTATTTAGAAGAATATTCATGCTGCTCTTCTCCACACAATGGAAGTGGATGGGGACTAAAGCTGCCAAGTCGAGTCATTTTGCTGTCAGTGACAAGACCATTGAAAAACAATGAATAACGACTTCAATTTGTGTCTGTTCCTCAGATATAAAGCTACCGTAGAGCTTCAGAAGACTTGGAATATAGTGCACAAGTCTTATGGACTACATTTACGATACTTTCATGGTGCTTTTTGTGATTAACCTCCTGAGACCCGCGTGTGACTGCGGTGTGCATTTTCCATTTCCCGTTTTGATTTGTAACTAGTAGCACCTAATAAACATGCCAGAAATAAATAAATAAATTCTAGAGCAAATAGTTTCCCCTAGAAAGTGATGTCCACATATGTGGACAGCGGGACTAAGTTGTGAAATTTTAAGTAATACCAAGCTGTAGAAAGTCTAATCGTTTATCATGTGTCCAGGAGTGTTGCTTATTCGTGTTTTTGAGACGTTATAGACATGACAGATGATTTTTTATAAAGCTGAATTAATAAATGTTATTCAAAATAATGGCCAGCATCATCAAATCACTTCCAACCATGTTAAAATAAAATGTATGAATCTATGTACTGATAATCATTGTCCCATGTTGAGTGATCCAAACATCATCTGCAGCCTGAAACTGAACTTTTGGTCGATTTTAGGAGTGAACACACTTAACTGCATAGAGAGCTATAGGATGCTCCCTTGCTCCCTATTTAGTGAATGACTTAACCTGCAGTGTGCTGTCTGTCTGCACTGGTCTCAGAACAGTTTGAAATGCACCTTATGTTCATCCTAACTCCAAATAAATCCTCTGAAAGCACATTTGTCATCTTTTGCATGAATACAGTAAATATACAGGGATGCATTTACTAATGTTAATGAATAGAGCCGTATTGTGCAGCAATAACAACATCAAATACAACAACATTTATATTAAAATGAAGTGAATTAACTATTGACAGATGTGTTAATGTTGAACATTATTCAAAATGATGAACATGTTTTCTTTTCAACTTTTGAGAGAATGTGGTCCTACTTTCCACATATGTGGACATCATCTTTATCAGTGTGCTGAAGAATGATAAATGAATGGATTTTTTAAAGCGGCATTTCAAACGAAACTACAGACACTACTCTTTACAACCAAACAGGTTTTAATCAAAAAACATAAAGAGGTTTCTTACCAGAGGCACTTTTGTTGGCGCTGCACCCCTAGGAGAGCTTTAAGGAAATCGACGTCATGCTGTTGTGTCCCGTGATGCGGTGCACCAGAAATTTAACCCTTAAATGACAGTGTAGAGTCTTGCGAACAGTATTCAGTCGATTTTAATTCATTTAAATGATGTGTTGCATATAGCAAAGCCAAAAATACAACGTCCACGCTTGTGCACGTGGGGTCACATGAGGTTAAAGCAGATCAAAGGCCTTGTGTGGGTTTGTTTACATTTGAATTCTTAAAAGGAGTTTGAATGAACGAACATTCCGTTGGCTCGTCTGAACATTCCGTCTATGTAAATCTATGGGCTTTTTCTGGTTTTTGATTGTCCGCTGTGCCAAAACCACACATCCTATAAGTTAGATAAGATTTAGCAGACTATTCCAGAACAGTCTGAAGGTCTGTCAAAGCCAAAAATACAACGTCCACACTTGTGGACGCAGGGGTTGCTCAAGGTTAAGTGCATTTACATGCACTCCAATGCACTGATAACCAACAATCAGCTTATTCAGCAAAAAAAATCCAACAAAGCAAGAAAAACAAGTTTATATTTGATTCGAAATCATCAGATAATTTACTGCTTTTGACATCAAAATGGAAACAGTCATGCTCACCACAATTCCACACATTGTACGAATGCCAGTAAAGGTGTTTATATGCAACACGAAATCAGGGTAATGGGCAAATTCTGTGTGTGCCGATCGTTTTTATGACCTTACCCCGATTAAGGCAAATGCCTTTACACATTGTCTGCTTATTAAGCATAACTGCCGTAACATCGTGCATTTAAATGTGCTAATGGTTATAAAAATATCAGCCTGAACTCTCCTAAACGTCTCCTTTTAGGTGTCACTTCATTTTGGGGTGCACAACAGAGAGAATAACTCAGACACAATCAATCAGTGTGTGTTAGATGACTGCTGTTTATCAAGAACGTCTTTTGGCTCCGGTACTTCAGAGGAAAAAAAGAAAAGGTAATGCAAACAAGAGATGGGGGAAGTGTGTATTTGTTGCTTGTTCTTAATTTGCTCCATGCCGATCAGTCAAACAGGAACCCCAACTGAGCAAATCTCATCTTCCCGACTGTCAACTGGAGCTCAAGCCGAGAACTGGCAGCAGACGGAGCGATGCAGAGAAAGAGGCCAAATAGTAATTAAAGCCATGTAGATTAAGTTTACAGAAGTGTGATGCTTTAACTCGCTTTATTACCCCCTACAGAGGTGTAAAACCCACTCCAGTGCCCCGTATGTGTGTGTGAAAACCAACATTTACCATCTCACTCCTGCATCTGTTTGTAAGGCTTGTTCTGCAACTCGCACCTCTGTTATCCGGGCTGTGAGAGGGGTCGAGAACGGCCCCCTTCACCACATCACACCTCGCAGATAATTGGAAGGGTCGCGTGCATTTGACTTCCATCTTTCGTGTTATTCAGTAGCTTCTCCCGCTGACGTAACAGACACGTGAAAGACTAATTCAATCAAATATGAAGCTTGTATTTGTTTGCATTAGTTAAAATAATCTAACAATAAACAATACTTTTACAGTGAGCATTAATCTTGGTTAAATGTTTTTTTTTTTATTAAGTTGTAGAGGTTACAATTAGTTCATGCATTAGAAATGCATTTTTGTATATATGCATAAAAATTAATCACACTATATTTTACATCGATGTTGTAATTGCGATTAATTTTGATAAATTGAATTTACATTCAAATTATTGACAGACCGATATATCGGCCAGGCCTATTGATCAACCAAATATTTGGACATTTACGTTTAGGACAAAAATCATAATTGTGGATTATCACCATTGATACTGTAATTGTGATTTATTTCAATTAATAGAACTTAAGCTAAAATTAGTGATAGACCGATATATCGGCCAAGCCGATTAATGGGCCGAAATTTGGCCATTCCTTGGATTAGGAGGAAAATCATAATTGTCGGTTTTTCCATTGATACTGAAATTGTGATTAACTTTGATTAATATAACTTGCATTAGAATTACTGATAGGCCGATATATCGGCCAGGCCAAATAATCTGTCGTTATTTGGCCATTTTTCGATTATCTGCATCGGCCGATAAACATATTCGCTTGGCTGATTAACAGAAGTTTTAACTTTTCCTTGCGTCAGTCCCAAAACCTTCCAATAGATTTTCTGTCCAATGGACAAGAATTTCTGTTTTCAAGGTATTTGTGTTTTGAAGTGTATGCAAATTTGAGTAAATATTGCATAAAATAAGTGTGTATGTGTACATCTGATTTGCTTTTGTTCAATTGTATTTAGTTTATCTGCATTTATATCGGCCATCCTGCTTTCTACATTCCAGTATTGGTCTTTGAAAAAATAACCACTAATTAAAACACTTTTATAAGTGCATAAAATCATGCACTTTATTAATCTACAAAGAACCCAATAGAGCCAATAACGGTTCTTGATATGATGAGAGATTCATTGAAGAACCTTTATATTGGAATGAGTCAGGCACTAGATCGGTTTCCAAACCTAGAGAGTTGCCTACATCGACACCATTTTAAGACATTGTTTTGAGGTGCAAAAGGTAAAATGATGCTTCCGTTCGCCGAATGAGCACTACGACTGCTTTGTGATTTTCTTTTAGCACAGTCACACCTGCGCATGTGCAGACGATGCGCAAATAAAAGGTACTTTAAGGCCATACTTTAGTTTACTGTGAACCACCAAACTATAGGTATCTGCAGACGTTGTCCTTAATAAAACTTTGGCACACAAACTTTGTACTGGTGCATTCAGACGAAGCTTCGTCCAAAATACTATAGTTACTAAAGTTAATTTGGTGGCTAATAGCAATTATACCCTGTATACTATCCCTTTACATGCAGAAAAAATAAGAATTAAGATAAATGAAAGATGCTCTAGGTGAAGTGGATCAGTCCTGTATATATATGTGTGTGTGTGTGTGTGTGTGTGTGTGTGTGTGAGCGTGTATTTATCACTTTGTGGGGACCAAATGTCCCCATAAGGATAGTAAAACCCGAAATTTTTGACCTTGTGGGGACATTTTGTCGGTCCCCATGAGGAAAACAGCTTATAAATCATACTAAATTATGTTTTTTGAAAATGTAAAAATGCAGAAAGTTTTCTGTGAGGGTTAGGTTTAGGGGTAGGGTTAGGTTTAGGGGATAGAATATAAAGTTTGTACAGTATAAAAACCATTATGTCTATGGAAAGTCCTCATAAAACATGGAAACACAACATGTGTGTGTGTGTGTGTGTGTGTGTGTGTGTGTGTGTGTGTGTGTGTGTGTGTGTGTGTGTGTGTGTGTGTGTGTGGGTGTGTGTTTCGGGGATGGAGTGATGGACAGCTCACACGCCAGCCATTATAGTGAGGTGCTGCCAGCACCATCGCCATGGCAACAGGCCAGGGGCCGGACAGAACAAAGAACCAGGATCACAGTGTGTGTGTGAAAGACTTTGTGCCACTACCGGCCTCCAGCGCTCATATTTACATGCGACGCTGTAGAGTTAATTGCAGTGAATTCCAGGGCTGCGTGTGAACTCTGAATGTGTTGTCTTTTATTTTACATATCAAAAGCTGCCGCAGTTACAGATGTTCATTGTCTCCAGAGGGACGGTGAACGCGTGCATTTAGACAATGTTTAATGAACATGAGTTGCAATCTAATGCAAGCATTTTTGAGGATGGGCTTTTGAGGTGTTTTATGAGAAAATACTGAATTTGGTGGACTCCGGTGTCCTAAAATCGTCCGTTTTTCCAGTCTTTTAACTTCTTATTATTGTTTTAATCCAAAGCTAATTACAGAACATTAATTGGTCCCATTGGAGCAGTCAAGGATTGTGTTTTCCAGTCTTCTGACACCATTCTTGGGTCACTCCTGCTGCAAATCTTTGTAGTAGCAGCCCAGTTTATCTCTCAGAGA
The DNA here is from genome assembly GCF_025860055.1 of Xyrauchen texanus. NCBI lineage: Eukaryota > Metazoa > Chordata > Actinopteri > Cypriniformes > Catostomidae > Xyrauchen > Xyrauchen texanus. The sequence continues at coordinate 44,192,628 of NC_068283.1, read as the reverse complement.
CTTTCCAACATCAAAGAGACGCTGGCCTTGCATAGCAGGTAGCTGGAATTTATAGACTTCTTGATACCCTAACACCAAAAACAGTGATGGGAAATTTCAAAAGAATCAAAAAGAAAAACAGTTCTGGCTTGGTATCAAGGATAAGCGTTTCAGAGGACGCCAATTAACACAGACGTGGGAGAACTGGGCCAAACAGTTCTCCCAGCATCAGGTGTGTCACGCACCTATTTTTCTGACCATTATATGAGTGTTTCTTCAACATTGGGCACTTTTAGCACTTTTAACTAACAATATCCAACAGGGTCTGTACATGCAGCACAGGAGATTTATGTCATTTTTGCGAACATATTGTGTTTAATTTAATTCTGGATGGAAATTATAGTTTAAATATAATTTTATTTTTTGCTTATTAACTTATTAAATTTGTATTAAAATTATTAAACGTATTATTAGGGGCAAAATAGTTTGGTTTGGTGGAAATGAGATCACAACTGCGGGACAGTCGTCATTTTGGGACAGTTGATAGATATAATTTTCACACAATACATATTGAAACGGTTTATGCTTATTTCACTCTTTGCTTGGATTATCACAGCTTTAAACATGTAATTATTTTACATTTGATAGTTTTTATATATTTTCATAGTTTAATGTTGAACATCTGGGTCTGGCACAACGCTAAAACAGTCAAATCTATACGTAAAAGGCATTTGAAAAGATACACAAATAAATGAAGTTATTTTTAATGTGACTTTCATTTAAGGACACTGTGTGTCTGTGTGTTTAAGTTGATTCATGTCATTAAAAGTTTCGTTGAATGCTCAGCCTATTCCCGCCTCCTCCTAGCCCCCATCCTTAATGATTATGTGGCAGGGCGGAGGGTGGGGCCGGGTCGTGATTCTACACACCCGGTCCCTTAAACAGACACAAACACGCATGACGGACATGTCCGTAAACTCTCTCTCTCTCCCGCACAATCCTCCGCAGTCGGCCTTTATCCCTCTCTGAGGCTTGATTAGCCTGATAAGGGACCGGGTGTGTAGAATCACGACCCGGCCCCACCCTCCGCCCTGCCACAGATTACTTAACGGTTTTGGAGCCAAAACCCAGGAGGGAGGAGGGATGTGCTGTCAGAGAGCTCTCGCCACTGTTGGATTGTCGTGACGTTGAGGTGGTATGGTACAGTGGTGCTGGAGCGGTTCACCAGAAGGCGGAGGAGTCCGCTGCCATTTGCCAGAAGACAGAGAAGTCACTGCCTGCTGGCGGAGGAGCTCGTTGCCGGCCGCATGGAGTGGAGGAGCTGCTGCCAGGGGCGGAGGAGCTCCCTGCCTGCTGCGAGGAGGTGATGTCCAGTGCCATCGCCAGGCGTCACGGATGACTGCTGCCCAGCTGGACAAGGACCAGGTGACAATGTGTCCGGTAACCGGCTGAGCAGTCAACAAACCTTTAATGGCATAAATCAACTTAAACACACAGACACACGTGGCTGCGTGTGCCTGGCGCCTCCAGCTCATCTTTATACCCCTCCCGGCTGATTAGAACAATTCAGAGCAGGGTTTGCATCCTCACGGCCCGGCCAGACCGGGTGCAACTTAATTGGACTTAACAAATTTAGACATTTGAATGCAGGATTCCTGCCAAATAATACAAATACGAATAATTTACCTTTATAAGTTGCATTTAAAATCCGCTTGGCTCAAAAATCTGTTCGAAAGAGCATGATGCTGTTTAGTCTACATGAAGCACAAGGTTTTAAAAAGCAAGTCAAGTGCAGGACAAACTGTGCGCCTTTAGTGAAAACTAGCATGAATTGGAGTCTTTATCCTGAGCAAGCTGGTGTGTGTTAAGACACCTGCGACTAAGAGTAGAGTTTATATACAAAGACTGTTAAGAACAAGCCAGCTGTAGTCTTCAGGGATAAGGTGAAAATATAAGCGCACTGACAGACGTATGTTAGCAAGTGACATAAAGCGAGCTATCAAGCTAGCTAGTAGTGATGAAAAGGAAGATAGCAAAGACTGCTGGGTTCATTTCTATAATCATTTTATTCCTCGTCAGAGCAGACATCGTAAAGAAAATGAAAGCAAGGCTTTGCTAAATAAATGGTTTTATGGATTTATTGCAGAGGGAAAACTTAAAATGGGCAAAGCAAAGTGCTGACAGCAGCAAGAATCACATGTGAGCGCACATTTGGACTTAGCGAGAGATATACAGGCAAACTGTTTCAACATGGGCAAATTGGGACAAAGACAAACCTTGTCTCAGCCAATTGGGCACCTCTGGAGCAGCGATCCATCTTGGGGCGAAATCAAATATTTATAAGTTTATAACAATGACATGTCATGAAGTTTCAATTTCACTACAATGAATCCATACCCACAGAGCATAAAGTAAGACCACATGGATGACAAAGGATCAGGACACGAACGGTTCCGCCCACCCAATCCAGCATTCCCCAGACGTACAAAAGACGGGGAAAACAGACGTATAGACGCCTTTCATCCTCACAATGAGAATCATATGTCTCCCGCGGCCTGCTCCAGACATTCGGTCTTCACCATAGGTGACGCCTTCAGGCACAAATGGGAATTTGAAACAAGGAGCAAATCGTATGGAGGTGGGGAACCAGAAGCATAATGGTTCTGAAGATCTGGTCTACAAACGCAAAGCGCAGTTGTGCTCCATTGGGATTGTACCCTTGAGCAAGGCTCCCAAACCCTCCAGAGGGCAACTAATCATCTGAAACGATATTGTAGGGTAAAACACCATGGATTAATCATTGGTTCTCAACTGGTGTATCACAACAGAAAAATAAGTTGCAGGTCTGTTCTGATAGGATCATGGACAGCAGGGAAAAAACAATGGTAAATGCAAATAATATAATGCCATATAATACAGCATAATTAGGAAAGAATAATAATGTATCAACGTTGAAAAGAGAGGAGTAAAACCTAATCATGTGTTCATATGTTGATGTTAATGGTCCAATCTTATAGACCCATAATGGCCCATTTTGGCCCAATCTTATAGACAAATCAGACAGACGTCAACCCAGACAGGTTTCGAGACATGCCCTCATGAAACTACAGGGGAAAATAAAGAACTCAAATCTAAACTACAATAAATGTGTGGAATAAACAGTGCTGTTTGCAGTAAGGATAAACATGGATCTTGTTGACCACAATGTGTTTTGTTTGGGTGAATTATCATCAGTCAAGAACATGAAAACATTTAAACATTCAAAATTCATTTAGAAACCAAAATTGTCCGTTTTCCAACTCAGCCTAAGTCAAGCCAATGCAGTCTCTGAACTCAAGCCCAGTCCTGTGATTGGGCCCCTCTGTTCCCTTAAAAAAGTAGTGAGTTCTGGCAAACTCGCCACTCGTTTACTTTCACACGCAAAATGAGCTTTGCGGCAAACTCTTCAATGTGGCCAAAGGTTTGCTGGAGGTTCAACACAACCGGTGAAGAGCTGCAAACTTCTGGCAAACATGTGCGGCGAATCGCAAGCTCTTTTGCTTGTGAAAATACTGAGTAGGAAATTTGCGGCAAATCTGTCAGAACTTTAGATTTTTTTGTAAGGCCATGAGCACACCAAATCTGTTTCCCTTAATATGCTCCTGGTGTCTGTTCTTTGAACATTACTTACAACATCTGAGATGATATAACGTATTCCAGATCTTCTAATCGTAATAATTACGATTTGTTTTTTTTGTTCTTAAAATGCATGAGCCGATTTGATTATTATATCTGGATTGAGTTGTGTGAGATAATTGACTCGAAATCATGATCAACAATGCAGTGATTGGTTAGCGATTGGTAAAGCCAATGATTTATAAGTCTGCTCACAATCTATCACATTGCTGTTTCAGTGTGCTAACCTCCACCACCCCACCACCACCTGTTGAGTCCTGTCCTGCATGGGGGTAGGCTCCTCGCCCCTGCCTCCTATCTCCGGCGGGATATGACGGTTCTGAGTACAACTTCTTCGGACCGCCAGACGGGGCTTTCGCCAAAGAGAGACATTACATTTCTGTTTTATAGTCATCAAATAAGTGTCATCTTAAATTTCACTCAAGTCTACAAGTCTTCCTGATGATGATGATGATGTGATGATGTCATAAGTAAGAATATTAATATGACATAAATAATTATATGTATTTATTTCAATCTATACACTTATATAGAATATTTGTTATGTATTTGTATATTACATTGTAAATATATCAAAAAACTATTTTAATATATATATATATTAAAAAAGTGAAAAGGCTGAAGAGTTGTGAATAAATTAAAGGTGTAGCATTATTTTCGATGGCACTTACTTTGATTTGCACAATTTTTATCATTTCAATGTATTTACCAACAGAAACTTTACAAATGCATGAGGGCATAAAAGCTCTCTTTAGATGCATGGCCGCAAAACAACGGAAATCGTGAATTATTTTTTATTATGTAAGAGTGTTATCATGCACACTTCTAATGCACAAATGCAGACATCACTCTTTCATTAAGTTCTTTGCATCTGTTGAGCTGTAAAGGGCGCTAAGAACAAAGGTGAATGTAGTCAGACAAAAAAAGTGTATGCATGAAACAAAATTGTGAAAAAAGTCTTTTTGAAGAAAATATGAAGTAGATTACTTCCTCACGACTACAGCGGTACCTCTAAATTGGTCTGTGCCTATTATTATCTACAAGAGTATTATTTAATTTAAAATTATTCATAAATGTATAATTATGTTACATGTATTATCGCCTGTGTATCAATAGGGTGCACTCATAAGAATAATGCAGAGGCTGGACAGACTTCCAGTATTGCATTTGCTTATAAAGGCGCTATCTAATCCTGTTTACGTTAACTAAGCCTGCTCCCAAGCAGGTTTGAGTTTAAAGACCAGATGACAGCAACTCCGAGATGTTCTTTGAAGAACGTAACAATCCAGGATCGGGTCAACTCATCAACAATGAAATCCATGTGACTCCATAATCAACATACAAAAAAATTTAAATGGACCGCTGGACTATATGACCCAGTAAACTCATGAAATACACTTATAGCAACTAAAAAGTAACGATATCAAAATAGTACCATTGTGGCCAGTATTTGTGTGCTCTTCAGTTTCAATGCATATCAAAGTGTCATGTTTTTAGCTTAGCGACACGCTAATGTCATACTCCACTGGAAACTATTTTTGCATTTGAAAAATCTTAAATCCTTCAGCAAAACCAGTTGTGAACCACTGATGGAAAGCTTCTGCTCTATGAAATGAAATTTCCACTTTAATGGAGGTTAGCAACACGATCAACCCATTTTAGACTTCTACACTTCAGACAAACCCTCTCAGTTTCACAACAGTTTAATTTGAAAGATTAACTACGTCGTTTGTCTGCAGTATGTCATCAACAGCACTTTGCATCCAAAATGATTGTTTAAATACGAGTATTTACAGCATGCATTCTGCTGGGGAATATGCACAAGAATGTACGCCAGTGAGTTCAAAGGCCACTGTCGCTCTGATACCTTGGCATGACTTCATGGAAGTGTATAAATACATGCCGGATGAGAGGAGAGACTTGGCGTGCGTCTGATTTCTCATTATTGTAGACTAATGTTCTAGCCCGGTGCGTATAAATCAACACAAGCAAGCTGCTTTCATGTGCACAGCGGGAGGGTCTCGTGCATATCAACAGAGCCTTTGAACTCGACATGTATGTTCTATATATAGGTGGATGTGAATGACATTGGACGCAGAGTGTGTATTTATCGATCTGTCACAGGGCTTAGAGACAGACTGGATCACAGTCTTAGAGAATGCCGACTGGTGTTAATCAGTGTGAATGCAGCAATGATGTCATCGAGGGCAGGGGGACATTTTCAGCCTGGTCAGACCAATGACACACAAGCCCAGAAACCTAGCGAGATCCTTTGGTGTCTGTTGCCTACCTTCTACAAAGGCAACATCCTAGCCATTGTTATACCACATAAGTGAATGATTTCTAATCTCATCATAAGCAGCTCTTGTAAAGTCCATGAGACATTTGACTCTTGTTTAATTGTTTCCACCAGAGTCTGATATTAGCATGTTGCTAAGCTATAAATGCGATGCTTCAATAAGCATCAATAAATAGCATGTTGGGTTAATTGTATGTTGTTATTATTATTATTATTATAATTATTAGATTGAACTATTTTTGAGTTTTAAGGTAATAAAAAGCCCTGATCATTCATGAAAACTTGCACACTGCTTTAGTGTCTACTAGTGCCTACATAGGCATCAGCCTTGTACAAAGGCAACGTACTGACAGGACTACCATGAATACCTCATTAGGGACTGATTTGTACCCTCTCCGTAGGCAGCTAGCTTAAACCGCACTGGAGAATCAACGCAATTGATTTCAATGGAGTCTGACATTAGCATGTTGCTAAGCTAAAAACATGATGCTTCAATAAGCATCAATAGATAGCACACACAAATGTTGGGCAAATAGTATTTTATTATTACTAAAATTATTAGATTGAACTATTTTTACCTCAGTCTCAGACAAAAGCAGTTGATTGCAGAGAAAGGAGTTTTAAAGCAAAAGAAAACTGATAATTATGAAAACTAGCACGCTGCCTTGCTGTCTACTAGTACCTACTACATTAGTTTTTCTCCTTGTTCCATCCATTATTATGTCCATTTCTGCCTTCGATTTTGGCCAGCTACCTCTTGAGAGCGCATAAATGATGACTGATGATAAATTAAATATGTTGTCTTGTTAGGCAACTCACTAGGATTTGGAACATAGCTAGTGCCAAACGTTTCCAATTGTTTTGCATGGCAAATATGTAGGTTTGGGATTGATGCCTTTTTCACTCACCGATAATTTAAAGCGCAATGCGCTCTAAGTCCTCGTGGTGGCATAGTGACTCGCCTCAATCTGGATAGGGGAGGATGAATCTCAGTTGCCTCCGCGTCTGAGAACGTCAATCTGTGCATTTTATCACGTGGCTTGTTGAGCACATTACAGCGGAGACATAGCGTGTGTGGAGGCTTCACGCCATCCACTGCGGCATCCATGCACAACTCACCGTGCACCCCACTGAGAGCAAACCACATTATAGTGACCAGGAGGTTACCCCATGTGACTCTACACTCCCTATCAACCGGACCAATTTAGTTGCTTAGGAGACCTGGATGGAGCCACTCAGAAGACCCTGGGATTCGAAATTGCCAACTCCAGTGGTGATAGTCAGTGTGCTAACTCACTGAGCTACACATGCCCCCTTTATTGCTATTTTTTCACGAATAAATAGGGTTGCTCGTTGCAACATCAAACCCCTACATCTACTGCACAGGCTTACCATTCATGGTAGCTTGTGAGATCTAGGAGTTGGTAGTAAGAGCAATGCCCTCCACCTGATCAAGCTGCATACGCACAATAGACTTTGTCTCTTCAAAATGTACATATTTCTCAACACAACCAGTTGTGGATTTAGGAAGGGTGACATGGGCAGCCATCATGTGGGGGTTCAACAACTTTTGGGGCGTGACTTTTGGTTTGATTTGTTGGGATTGGACATAGTAATGGGCTCTTCATTTTTTAAATAGCCTTTAGCAAAACCCATTTGCCACTTGCTATTGCTAACCAGTGGAACTGGTGTTTACAATTTAGGGGGCGGTATATTCTCAATATAGAATGATTTATTGGACAAAAAGTTGCATATATGCATCTGCAAACATAGCAATGTCATGAATACATGGACGGCAAAGTCCAAACGCTTAATGTTTGTTTTGTCACCTTTTATGAATAAACTAGCATATAGATGACCTCAAAGCTAACATACATGTCAGTATCTCTTCAAACACAAACACACTTTCAGCCCCTAAGAAAGAATGAAAAGTTCTGAAATTCACAAATGAGACAGGGTGAAAGTCAACTCAACATAATTTAGGGTGAAGGAGACAGCACAGTCCATGGAAGGCTGTTTCTTATCATTCAGTAAGATACCACAGTAGTTCAATGCTAAATGGTCAAATTAGAACATATTTTTGCTTTACAGAAAAAGAGATTTATCATTTGGATAGAGGAGTATTCACCGTCTCAGAGTTAATGAGCACTTTTCTCAATATCTCCTCCAAAGCCTTGAATCTTCAAAGACAAAATAATGAGACTTTTTCTAAAAAAAACAATAAAAGCAAAGAAATATAAAATGCAACCCAAAAACCCAGAAATACACTGGCTTGAATCACGAATATCTGTGATTTTCAATAAACCATCAGTCAGTCAGTCAATATGTTGTTTGTGCATGAAAAAAACCTTTTGTAAAGTCAGAACTGAGATTAATTTTGCTTCATTCTCCCGCTTCTCAGATATTTCTCCTGAGAAAAAGTCGTGGAGTCGTGTGGGCCGGGAATCAAACCACCAACCCTGCGATCAGTGTCCAACTCTACCACCTGAGCCACAGCCGCCCCTGTTAAGCATGTCTTTAAATGACAGCACTTCATCGGTCTGCATTCACTCGGACTGACACAGGACAGAGCTTTGAGTTTAGTGAACAGGGTTTATGACAATGGCATTTTCATTCTGCAGTTCTTTTAAGACAAGCTGCCTTTATCTCTTGAAGTGGGTCAGCGCTGGACTGACTGCTGGAGAAACATGTATGGAGTGTTTCCTGAAGCCGCTGAGATACTGACACTCTTGACACTGGTCAACAGAAGAGACGGAACAGACCGTCTATGAAGAACCACATGTCCATATTAAGAAATGATGGCCTGTTTGCTGGAGAGATATGACCGGAGGACACTTTTCACTCTGCATTTCATAACTTCAATGTAACAGACATAAATAGCAACCTTCCAAACAGAACTAGTGAATAAGGATGATATAGAACAAATCTGCCTAAATATTATGTTTTAAATCAACAAAACTGACCCTAAACCTTACACCTAAGCGATAGAGTCAGAAAGAGCCATTGTGAGATGAAAGATGGCATCTGGTTGGGCTTCTATGACTCTTTTGGCTCGCGTGTCGACTCGTGTCCTCTTTGTCCTTTGCATCTCAAGTGTAACGCTCAATCAGTTGAGCTACCACACAGTTTGATCACACACAAACAAGCTTGTAAATGTAGTTGTTATGTAATTCAAATGTAAAAACGTAAGTCATGCACCATAGTAAAATAGGATTTTGAGAGGAATAGGGCCTAGGTGCTGTTGTAGCGCCTCTGGTGATCATTTGACAAGGAAACTGCAGCGAAACATTGTTGTAGTAGGTGCTCACAGAAATGCGAAACACTGCCCCCAGTGGCCAAAGCGGTCAATGTTATATGGGCAAGTGTGAGCTCCATTTTCCAGGTGAAATATTCACAGAGGGGCGCCAAAAGCGAGTTTGGCTTTAATACAGTTAAGAGTGTATGTTTTATAAACTGTATCCCCAAACCTAAAATAACCATCAATGGAGTAACAATGTAATTAACTATGCAAACGTGATTATTCCTGGTTTCAATGCGAGATCTGAACCCGGGATATCGGTCACACCAGAGGCGAAAGCAAACACAATGGAGCCAAAGCAAAAAGGTCTGACAGGAGACACCACTTGTCGGTAAGTCGGCATAATGTGGTGGATCCTAGGGTACCGGAACTCTCGGAAACAACATGCCGACTTCCCGTGTGATCATGTTGAGCAGTATTCAATAAGTAGCAAGCTAGAGCAAGCCATACTGCATACTTCTTTCTTTCAAAAAAACATTAGGTAGTAAGCAAGAGGAAAGGAGCGGGATATGTAGAGAATGAGGCAGGGACGTATAAGTTACAGTTCATCTCCCGCAGAGTTTACTGAATACATGCCTCTCTGTTAAAGCCAGGGCCATGCTGGTTCCTAGGGCCCACCATGCAGGAGCCGAGACCCTGTGGCCCCCCTCCCCACGCAGACAGAGAGGTCATCATGGGGCCCTGAGCGTCGCGACCCCTGCGGTCACACTGCACAGTGTCATTTCAGATGCAGTACAAATGCAGTAATTCACTCTGATAACAGCGGCTCGCTCACTGTCACTGTGGCCGACTGCGAGTCAGATGAGATCATGAGAGAAGCTGTGCTTGGATGTGCAGATTTACATAGAGACATAATGAGATTATTTGGACATATTTTCCAACACATTCTTAAAACTAAAGTTTACAATCAGAACTAAATAGGCCACCTTTTGCCACCTAAAGCTCTACTGTGTATATATACATACAGTATATATACTTCTTAAAGGAATATTCCAGGCTCAGTACAAGTTAAGCTCATTCAACAGCATTTGTGGCATAATGTTGATTACCACTCAAATTTTATTTGACTCGTCCCTCTTTTCTTTTATAAAAAAAAGCAAAAGGCACTTACAATGGAAGTGAATGGGACCAATCCATAAATGTAAAAAATACTCATTGTATAGCCACAATGCATAAACAATATTTGTGTTTACATGATTTTAGTGTGATAAAATCACTTACTGATCTTATCTGTGTAACGTTATATCCAATCACGATTACAGTAAGACACTTACAATGGAAGTGAATGGGGGCCAGTCGATAATCATTAAAATACTCACTGTTTCAAAAGTATAGACACAAGACATAAACAATAAACATGTAAACATGATTTTAGTGAGATAAAATCACTTACTAATCTTATCTGTGTAAAGTTATATCCAATCACGATTACAGTAAGACACTTACAATGGAAGTGAATGGGGGCCAGATCGATAATCATTAAAATACTCACTGTTTCAAAAGTATAGACACAAGACATAAACAATAAACATGTAAACATGATTTTAGTGAGATATAATCACTTACTAACCTTTTCTTTGTAGTTACATCCAATTTTGCAACTTTGTTTCCATAATGCCGTAAAACTGCATCGTAAAATATCGGTTTTACCGATAAATCAGTGCCGATAGTTGCTTTTTTGAACTACCGGTTATCTGCAAATATCAATGCAGATAGTGGTCGATAGTTTTTAAAAATATATTATTCGTCTGTGTTCCTCTGTGGCCGGTGCTGGAGGTTTCTACAGATAGAATGGCTTGATTCTACAGTATAACAGCTGCCTCAAAACACTTTTTCTGGTGAATATATACAGTATAGGCTATAAAAAGCTTAATTTGAGCATTTTTAATGAAGCCAAGACTTCCTCATTTCAACATAAGTGCCAATGGTGTGTTTTAGGCTTGTTTATAGTTTATATCTTAAATGTTTATGTCTTAAAAGTCCTGCATTATTCTCCAAACACTTTGTTGAACAGTTACAGTAACTGCATCTGGGATTTTATTTATTTTGTACCTTGTTATCTTGTACCATCTGTGCCCATCATGGTAAGAAAATACTTTTTTTTTTTTTTTAAACATTTTATAAATTGATTTTTTTTAAAAGCTATCAGCTGATAAATTGGTTACCGCCCTTTTCCCCACCACCTTGTTATCGGTATCGGCAAAAAAACACTAACGGTCGATCTCTACTTTAAACAATCCATTGTAAGTGACACACTGTAACCTCAATTTTTGCTCTTATTTTTTTAAAGATAAAGGGATGTGCCAAAATTAATTTCTAAGATACTGTATTCAACATTATGATCGAGCTTAACATGTATTGAACTCAGAACACTCAAGGACCCTACAGTGAAAAATGGCTCTTGACGAGAAGAAACCATTGACGAACCTTTGTTTTTATCAGTGGTTTGTATCGTTTCCTTTTGTATTTTACACCCAGAATTGAAAATACAACTTAATTTGAAGCTGAAACCTCTTTCAATACACTTTCACCAGGACATATCCATTTAAACGAAGTCCTGCATGATTAGTTTGCCTAAGCAGCCGTAACGGTGTCCTAATCAGTGGTGTGTTTGTATAAAGCGCTCTTCTGCAGGGGTAAACAGGGCTCTATTTGATGCCCTTTATTAGGGCTGTTTGTTTGGCAGGGTTTATTCCTCTGTTAGACTGGCTCCAGGCTCTCGGAGGGAGGCCGGCCCTCCTGCGGGGCTGCAAATGGGCGGGTGGCAGCCGGGCCGGGCCACATGAGAGAGAAGCTCTCCAGCTGTTACAAACTTCCACTCGGCACTCTCTTTATCTGTCCATCATCTGTTCTGAGATCTTACAGTAGATGTTAACAGGTTTTCAATGGGTATGATCATGTATCTCCACCCTCCAATAAAAGCGTAAAGCTCTTTAGATGGAGATAAAGTGCTATTCTAACTGCTATTTCACTCTTAATGCTTATCAGATAAGCTTACAGACGGTCATTAGAGTGACCCATTAGCTCTGTTAACACCTGCGATGTGAGAAAGTTTGCTCTGTTAGCGTCTACATTAAATGCTTGTTGGAAATCGCACATAGCCCTAAACTCAGTTCAAGTCATTCCTGGCAGCCAATGGAACCAGAATGGTTTTAACGAGATAAAATCTGAAAAATTAATCAACCGAAAGTATGTTCTCGCGTGATATTGTTTGCATTAACTCGTACGACTTCATCGCATGCAATTTCCCGGATGTCTAATGCAGAAGCGCACGTTTCGTGCACAAGTCGTTAAGGACATACTTATTAATATTATGCCCTTATCCAAACCCTCATCTAAATGAATCGATCAGTAGAGAGCGTAAACATAAGAGGATGCTGTTGTGTGTGACAGAAGCAAGTAATTGTCGAGCATTAGATGGAAACGATGTCCAGCAAAGGTGGACTGGGAAGAAAAATCAACCCGGTATTTTACATAACAACTGGCCCAAAAGTTGTTGTTGGGGGGTCGCTGTCCTTTTATGTATATCGCTGCCCGCTTCGGCATTTTGCGGCACCATATTTATATTTATTTATATTTATGCATTTGGCAGACGCTTTTATTCAAAGTGACTTACAGTGCACTTATTACAGGGACAATCCCCCCGGAGCAACCTGGAGTTAAGGGCCTTACTCAAGGACCCAACAGTGCCATCTTTGTGGTGCTGGGGCTTGAACCCCCGACCTTCTGGTCAGTAACCCTGAGCCTCAACCACTGAGCCACCACTGCCTCTATATTGTGGCCTGTACTGCATAACACGACGGCTCATTTCAGCTTATCGCGGCCCATTCGGCCCACAGGCCCACCCGGTTCTCCCGATGTCCAGTCCGCCCGTGATCGGCCCCAAAGTGCATCGGCCCACTGGGATATTGCCCAGTATGCCAGACTACCAATCCAGCCCTGATGTCCAGCGACATTTATTGGCTGTAGCGAAAGTCGTAGGGATTCAAACGAGTGCAGTCGGACGATATCATCCGAATTAGCCAAATGTAGAAACGTCGTACGAATCCTGACGATTTCACCGTGAGAGTGTGTTTGAAATTGACACATGCGTTTTATCAGGCTGTGAAGGTTAAGAACCGTTTGAAACAACTGATGAGTAAAATACGGTTAATCTACCTCAGAAGGTGTGGCCGCTTGAGACGTCCTTCATATTATCTCCGCTAAGCGTTTTTAATGACTCTGATAAGTCATTAAGTAGCATTACATATTGCTTAACACGTCAGGTTTCAATATGAATTTACAGCGGGTGTCCAAAAGTTGATGAACTCACTGAATATCAGGAACTAAAGCTTTAATACAAAACAGTTTATGATGTAAAATGAATGTATTTCATTTGTAGTGAAACTTTAAAAAATTGTATAAGCAACCCCAAGAAATAGCAACAAATAAATAGATTAACAGAAGTGTCGTTATTGGTATCGGTTTCGACGATATTGGACTTGAAATGATCGGTATCGGATCGAAAAGAATAGAAGTGGTATCGCCCATCCCTGCTGTATAGTTGTTGAAATTGAGGTTTGTACGGCAGTTTTAGGGTTTGAAACAGTGAGCATTTGAATGTTTATGGACTGGTCCCATTCACGTCCATTGTAACACCTCGAAAAGGCGAAAAGTCGAAATGCTTTTTTTGTGGTAATCAATATTATGCCACAAATGCTGTCGACTGAGCTTCACTTGTACTGAGTGCTGTGTAATACAGTAATGCTTGTATGGTATTGTAACAGTTTGGGGCCCCTGAGAGCATCACCAGCAGTTGCCTAGCAACGGGGGCCTTAAACCAGGTGAGACTATTTCACGGTCAATTAGGAGAATCTCTTTGAAGTTCCTTCACTGGAGGACATGAAAAGAAACAAAGACTTCCGAAACAAAAGCTCTAATGTGCCATTTGATGTGGTTTTCACGGATATTTTATTATCTGAATATAAAGAATAAATAACAGTTCATCTTAATTTACAGGATAAATTGTTGTCAGAGGGCAGCTGTCACGGCTGCGGGACATTAAAAACCCATAAGAAATTCTGAGGTCATCACATTGAGTGGAAAACCAAATAAAACATCTCAAATGGCTCTATGGGCGATTCTCTGCGATATAAATACAAACGATAACCAATACTTTCCACAAAATACAGTAGACTCTGGATAGTACACATAATACTGGCTTTTTACAAGTAGCGAGATCATTACATGATGGCACTAAATATACATACAATACATTCCTACACATGATAGTGCATACAAATGACAAATAAAAGGGAACACTTTATAACAACTGTCAATAAAGGGATTAACAGACAGTTTTATGTGACATAATGGTCAACAAATCATCAGCTAATGCACATTCAAATAGCTTGAAATGTCATTAAATGTTGATTCACATATGAATCATCTGTTCAGCATCAAATGACTTTCAGTGAAAGTTATTATACAGTTAGCGAAACACAAAATAAACATTACTTTTTAATAACTTAAGTCCAGAAACATGTATCAGATCAGAGTTATATATATATATACACACACACACACACACACACATGTATGTATTAGATATAAAGTATTTATAACTTAAGTCCAGTAATATGTATCAGATTGTAGATTTTGGAACTTAAATCCAAAATAAAATGTTCCAGATGAGTTTTTACAACTTTGTGTCCAAAAACATCAGATAAGATATATATATATATATTTTTTTTTGTAATAACTTAAAGTCCAGATATTTGTATCATCTTAAAGTTCTTATAACTTAAGTCCAAAAGCATGCATGCATTTTTTGTTTATTCATGTTTTTATTCTTCCCAAAAACACGCATCCTGATCTACGTTTACATAGTCCAGTTATATGCATCAGATCGTGTTTTGGAGCTCAAGTCCTGAAATGGGAGTCAGATGAGAGTTTAAGTTCATTCGTATTCGTGATCAGTTGGCGCAGGAGCATTTGCACTCTGTGATGATGGGGTACTGCACGGGTATCCATGCGCATTTGAGCGCGCCTCTCCTCTGCACGCATCTCCAGCGCAGCAGCGTGATGTGCGTGGATTTGGCCGGTTTACATACCATGCCCTCCGGCACCGAACACGACCTCTTGCTGTAGCAGCTGCCCGCGCGGACGTACCGGGGCCAGAAGCGCGAGCCCAGGTCATTCCACGCGTAAAGCACGGGACAGAAGGAGTACGACCACAGCCACATCTGCAGCCGCCGCTTCAGTTTCTTGCTGGCTTTGCGCTTTTTGCCCCACTGCACGTCAAAGTCCAGAGCCCGGATGTCTTTGGGCATCAGTCCGGTCGGGTTCTGCAGGAGATCCAGCTCGTCCAGCTCCTCGTTGCCCGTGTAGCGGTCCTGAGGAGGTGTGATGGAGAGGAAGCGGCTGGCAATGTCTCCGAGAATGCTCCTCAGCTCGGTTTCATTAAGATCCTTCTCCAGGGGGTCGTAGATCGGATCGGGGTCCTCTTTTAGCTCCAGCAGGGGTAAAGTGTCACTGGGGATGGGTCGGAGGAGATAATAGTGCTGACACTGAGCGAACGACACCAGCAGCAGGTATACAGCCAGCAAACACTGCGGATGATCCATCATGATGCGCAAATGAAGTCGATGCAGTCTCCGCAACTTTTATCCAATGCAACTCCACCATGCATGAGAGTTTTCCACACGTCCACAGCGGATCAATCCATCCACAACATCACAGGACTGGAAAAGAATGCTAACTTTAAAACATGCATGGGAAATGAAATGTGGACATCAATATTCCTGTTGCTGTCTGACACTTCAGTTCTCCACGTCTCGTCCTGAGCTGGTGAACTGTTAATTGCATAAGAATCGTGTAGCGTGCGCAGCATCACGCGTCGGCATGCGCAGAACTCTGGGAATGCCTCTCTTACGCGCGCACCTCTAATATATACGCGGCGGCTCCGTGATGTAATACATCAGCACTGCTTTTTTTTAAAGTGAGTTTGTTTGGAGGAGATTCCCGGCTACCTCCTTCCAGCGAGAGAGAGAGAGAGAGAGAGAGAGAGAGAGAGAGAGAGCGTGCCTGGAAGCGTTCAGGGGTTTGGAGTCGCTGCGCCCTCTGTCGGACATCACACCCTGTCTATATTAAACTCTTTAACAAGACCAACAGTTCTGTTGTGGAGGAAAATTTACACTGTTTTTTTTTTTTTTTTCACGAACAGTATTGTTTTTGGCACAAAGCACAAGACTCTCTGTAAATAATGTGGAGTGGTGCAATAATTTTCACAAGTTATTGGACATTTTTGGACTGAACTTCTACCCTGTAACATTGAACTTAATAAAATTCAAAAC
Source organism: Xyrauchen texanus (assembly GCF_025860055.1). Classification (NCBI taxonomy): domain Eukaryota; kingdom Metazoa; phylum Chordata; class Actinopteri; order Cypriniformes; family Catostomidae; genus Xyrauchen; species Xyrauchen texanus. The sequence continues at coordinate 44,176,043 of NC_068283.1, read as the reverse complement.
TGCTACAGGGTTACCATAACTCATGTTTTTAAAGAGAAAAATACAAATAAAATGAGAAAATAATGTTCGTCCATCTGTCTGTCAGTCCATTGTCTGTCTGTCTGTCTGTCTGTCTGTCTGTCTGTCTGACTATCTGCCCGTTGTGTGTCTGTCTGTCTATCTCTCCTTGTCTGTCTGTCTATCTGTCCGTTGTCTGTCTATCTGCCTGTCTGTCCATTGTCTGTCTGTCTGTCTATCTGTCCGTTGTTTGTCTGTCTATCTGTCCATTGTCTGTCTGTCTGTCTGCCTATCTGTCCGTTGTCTGTCTGTCTGTCTATATGTCCATTTTCTGTCTGTCTGTCTATCTCTGTTGTCTGTCTGTCTATCTGTCTGTCGTCTGTCTATCTGTCCGTTGTCTGTCTGTCTGTCTATCTATCTTTCCATTGTCCCTCTGTTTGTCTGTGTGTCTGTCTATCTATCTGTCTGTCTGTCTATCCATTGTCTGTCTATCTGTACATTGTCTGTCTGTATGTCTGTCTATCTATCTTTCCATTGTCTCTCTATCTGTCTATCTATCTATCTGTCTGTCTGTCTATATATCTGTCCTTCGTCTGTCTGTCTATCTGTCTGTTGTCTGTATGTCTATCTGTCCATTGTCTGTCTGTATGTCTGTCTATCTATCTGTCTGTCTGTCAATATATCTGTCCTTTGTCTGTCTGTCTATCTGTCTGTTGTCTGTATGTCTATCTGTCCATTGTCTGTCTGTATGTCTGTCTATCTATCTGTCTGTCTGTCAATATATCTGTCCTTTGTCTGTCTGTCTATCTGTCTGTTGTCTGTCTGTATGTCTATCTGTCCATTGTCTGTCTGTTTATCTTTCCATCATCTCTCTGTCTGTCTGTTGTGTGTCTGTCTGTCTATCTGTCTGTCTGTCTATCTTTACATTGTCTGTCTATCTGTCCATTGTCTGTCTCTCTATCTGTCTGTCTGTCAATATATCTGTCCTTTGTCTGTCTGTCTATCTGTCTGTTGTCTGTATGTCTATCTGTCCGTTGTCTGTATGTATGTCTGTCTATCTATCTGTCTGTCTGTCAATATATCTGTCCTTTGTCTGTCTGTCTATCTGTCTGTTGTCTGTCTGTCTGTCTATCTGTCCATTGTCTGTCTGTTTATCTTTCCATCATCTCTCTGTCTGTCTGTTGTGTGTCTGTCTGTCTCTCTGTCTGTCTGTCTATCTTTACATTGTCTGTCTATCTGTCCATTGTCTGTCTCTCTATCTGTCTGTTGTCTGTCTGTCAATCTGTCAGTTGTCTTTCTTTCTGTCTATCTGTCTGTCTATCTTTCCATTGTCTCTCTGTCTGTCTGTCTACCTGTCTGTTAGGGCTGAAACGATTAGTCGACGTTTTGTCGAATAAATGTTTTGTTGTCGAATAATCTGATCCCATTTAACGTAACATGGGATCACTTTAAACTTAATGATGAGATCAGCACTGCAGCTCACGTCTGACTGAGGAGAGGAAGAATTATTCAGATCACAGATGCACTCGAAACTTTCCAAATTTCCAAATTAAAAATACAAAGTAAGTAAATACAGAAGCTCTCTCGTTGTGGAATAAGTGGAACTGCCACTCCGCTGAAGCAATATTTGCGTGTCGAGCATCTTTAAAAGAAAACACGCCGGAGTTACATCTTAAATGCAGTTAAAATAATATGGAAGCAGATCATATAAATGACTACAAACTCCGAAACGGGCATTTCTCTGTGTGGTCAGCGCCTCTTCTATGAGTTGCGTGAATGTCCCGATCTAAAGGGGAGAGATTGAAACTGCACCGGCTGAGGCACACTCTCTCGCGGGACGCTTGTCCCTCAAGCGCACAGGCTTGCTGCAGCTAGACTGTAACGTGATTGCTCACGACTTATTGAATCATAATATATGTGTCCCTGTGCATTTCTTATCGTGAAGAAAACTGGCAATATGCAGCTTTATTAATAAAAGAGAGTTTGTTTTTTTGTGAGTTAAAGATGGATTGAAGTGAACAGAAAGGTGAGAGAGGGGATCGAACCAGCAACCTTCTGATTACCAGATTACCAGTTATGTGCTTTAGACCACTACACCACCACCACTCAATTCAATTTAATCAAAAGTATTTTTCCCCACTTTAATTCAGTGAATGTCATTTAGAGGTATTTTTAAAAGATGTTTTTGTCCTCTTTATTGTCAGCAAGCAGGTTTAATACAACCTTTTAAGTCAGGACACAAGCTGAATAATCGGTTAAGAGCCAATGATTAATCATTGCAATAATCGCAGAATAGTCTAATAATCGTTCTAATAATCGTTAGATTAATCGATTATAAAAATTATTGTTAGTTGCAGCCATATGTAGGCCCTGTGTCCACTGTCCATCAGTCTGTCTGACTATCTATCTAAATAATCTGTCTGTCTCTGTATATATCTATCTGTACTTCTATCTGTCAAAAGTGACTACTTAATATCAATTCATAACTTAAAGAAAGACAAACATTTAAGTTTGAGCTCAAGCCATGGGGGAAAGGGGCCATAAAACCTTCAGTCCAAATGGATCCAAAATGAACATCCCCCACCAAGCGCACGCTGTGGAAACCTCTAGCTACTGTCAAACTCGCGTTCTTTGAGAATCATTTAATGGAAGAAGTGACCTGCCGTTCCACTGGCCATAAAGCAGGCAGAGAGATAAATGCATCTCTGTTTCTGTCTGAATGAGCTAATTCACACCTTCAACTCATTTGCTTTTGTATGAAGAGACTGTTACAGCCCGGGGTACAAGTCTCAGGTGTAGTTTTGGTCTGACGGGGTATTGTCATGGCTTTGAATGCGTCTCAAAAAGCACGCGCAGATTGGAGAAGTGTTGTCTCACAGAGATGAACACGGATAAATGCTCCGTCTTACACAAGATGCGAAATTCTTATTTTATTCTACAGTTACGTTATGAGTAGATCACTTATGAAGACAGAACATCCTCGCCTGTCCCTCTTTAATAACTCATTTATTTCCACTAGACAGCAATGAGATGAAATGGAGATCACATGCTGAAGTCTCCAGTAATCTCACATGTGTCTCCTCCAGAGTTTCTTAATATGAACTAAAATGATGCAATTCTATTCAAATTCTATCCACATGAGTTTTATTGCTCTATACTCTTGTCTAAATGTTCGGCATTAATTAACTCATTTGCGTCTATCATGACATTTTCCATGGGACTTTAGTGAAAAATGATCTGAGATAGTTTAGACACAGTTTCTGGTAAAATCTACTGTTGCTCAAGGATACACGTTTACAGCGAGCACACAAAGACCCGGAGAGCGGTATGATCGGCCTCCCTACTGTTTTCTCATGTAATGAAATATACCAGACCCCTTCACTGGCAGACACTGTACACACTGCAGCCAACTGACAGAACTCACATATTTATACAGAAATACAAGGACACCGTGTGTGTGTGTGTGTGTGTGTGTGTGTGTGTGTGTGTGTGTGTGTGTGTGTGTGTGTGTGTGTCTGTGTGTGTCTGCAAATGAAATACCAAAGAGTTCTTAAAGACCCCATGCAATCAAAATCAGAATTTAGCGGCTTTAAGTTCATGTCTGTTAGCTTTGAGGTGATCTATTACTCAAAATATTATTCGGGCTGTCAATAGATTAAATTGGAATTAATCGCACGCATAATTATTTGCTGAGAAAGGCCCGCAATTAAAGATAATTAAATAGGGATGTCCCGACACTGATACTGGTGTTTGTGTCGGGTCCGACAGAACTTGTGCTCCGATACCATCTGCCATACGAATGTCAGTACGTAAACATTCAGCCCACAAATTAAAATCACGTCATGTCCTAGTGAGATAATCTTTTTATATATTAATATATAGTTTGCATGTAATTCAAATGTGAGCGCTTGTGAATGTGTGACACCGGCTGCTCGTAACTTTTAAAGCTCCTTCGATGCTCATACAGGGAAAACACCATCATGAGCGCCGTACTTATTTCATAAAATAGCAGCCTATTGCGGTTTAATAATCACTTTGTCACGTAGCGACAGTTTTTTTCAGTGGGACTCTACCGTCATAAAGTCAGAGCTCCTTGGTCAAATCAACATAGAAACACTTCAAAATAAAACATCCATCAAAATGAAACATCTGTCAAAATAAAAGCTCTGTCAAAATAAAAGTTCAATCAAAATAAAACATCTGTCAAAATAAAAGTTCAATCAAAATAAAACATCTGTCAAAATAAAACATCTGTCAAAATAAAAGTTCAATCAAAATAAAACATCCGTCAAAATAAAAGCTCTGTCAAAATAAAACATCCATCAAAATAAAACATCCGTCAAAATAAAAGCTCTGTCAAAATAAAACATCTGTCAAAATAAAACATCTGTCAAAATAAAAGCTCTGTCAAAATAAAACATCCGTCAAAATAAAACATCTGTCAAAATAAACATCTGTCAAAATAAAACCTCTGTCAAAATAAAATATCTGTCAAAATAAAAGTTCAATCAAAATAAAACATCCATCAAAATAAAACATCCGTCAAAATAAACATCCGTCAAAATAAAAGCTCTGTCAAAATAAAACATCTGTCAAAATAAAACATCCGTCAAAATAAAAGCTCTGTCAAAATAAAACATCCGTCAAAATAAAAGCTCTGTCAAAATAAACATCTGTCAAAATAAAAGTTCAATCAAAATAAAACATCCATCAAAATAAAAGCTCTGTCAAAATAAAACATCTGTCAAAATAAAACATCCGTCAAAATAAAAGCTCTGTCAAAATAAAACATCCATCAAAATAAAACATCCGTCAAAATAAAAGCTCTGTCAAAATAAAACATCTGTCAAAATAAAAGCTCTGTCAAAATAAAACATCCGTCAAAATAAAACATCTGTCAAAATAAACATCTGTCAAAATAAAACCTCTGTCAAAATAAAATATCTGTCAAAATAAAAGTTCAATCAAAATAAAACATCCATCAAAATAAAACATCCGTCAAAATAAACATCCGTCAAAATAAAAGCTCTGTCAAAATAAAACATCTGTCAAAATAAAACATCCGTCAAAATAAAAGCTCTGTCAAAATAAAACATCCGGTCAAAATAAAAGCTCTGTCAAAATAAAACATCTGTCAAAATAAACATCTGTCAAAATAAAAGTTCAATCAAAATAAAACATCCATCAAAATAAAAGCTCTGTCAAAATAAAACATCTGTCAAAATAAAACATCCGGTCAAAATAAAAGCTCTGTCAAAATAAAACATCTGTCAAAATAAACATCTGTCAAAATAAAACATCTGTCAAAATAAAACATCCGGTCAAAATAAAAGCTCTCAAAATAAAACATCCGTCAAAATTAAAGCTCTCAAAATAAAACATCCGTCAAAATAAAAGCTCTCAAAATAAAACATCTGTCAAAATAAAACATCCGGTCAAAATAAAAGCTCTCAAAATAAAACATCCGGTCAAAATAAAAGCTCTCAAAATAAAACATCTGTCAAAATAAAACATCCGTCAAAATAAAACATCTGTCAAAATAAAACATCCGTCAAAATAAAACATCTGTCAAAATAAAAGCTCTCAAAATAAAACATCTGTCAAAATAAAACATCCGTCAAAATAAAAGCTCTCAAAATAAAACATCTGTCAAAATAAAACATCCGGTCAAAATAAAAGCTCTCAAAATAAAACATCCGTCAAAATAAAACATCCGTCAAAATAAAAGCTCTCAAAATAAAACATCTGTCAAAATAAAACATCCGTCAAAATAAAAGCTCTCAAAATAAAACATCTGTCAAAATAAAACATCCGTCAAAATAAAACATCCGTCAAAATAAAAGATCTGTCAAAATAAAAAATCCGTCAAAATAAAAGTTCTGTCAAAATAAACATCCGTCAAAATAAAAGTTCTGTCAAAATGAAACATCCGTCAAAATAAAACATCTGTCAAAATAAAACATCTGTCAAAATAAAAGTTCTGTCAAAATAAACATCCGTCAAAATAAAACATCTGTCAAAATAAAAGTTCTCAAAAATAAAACATCTGTCAAAATAAACATCCGTCAAAATAAAACATCCGTCAAAATAAAAGTTCTCAAAAATAAAACATCTGTCAAAATAAACATCCGTCAAAATAAAACATCTGTCAAAATAAAACATCTGTCAAAATAAAAGCTCTGTCAAAATAAACATCTGTCAAAATAAAACCTCTGTCAAAATAAAATATCTGTCAAAATAAAAGTTCAATCAAAATAAAACATCCATCAAAATAAAACATCCGTCAAAATAAACATCCGTCAAAATAAAAGCTCTGTCAAAATAAAACATCTGTCAAAATAAAACATCCGTCAAAATAAAAGCTCTGTCAAAATAAAACATCCGTCAAAATAAAAGCTCTGTCAAAATAAAACATCTGTCAAAATAAACATCTGTCAAAATAAAAGTTCAATCAAAATAAAACATCCATCAAAATAAAAGCTCTGTCAAAATAAAACATCCATCAAAATAAAACATCCGTCAAAATAAAAGCTCTGTCAAAATAAAACATCCATCAAAATAAAACATCCGTCAAAATAAAAGCTCTGTCAAAATAAAACATCTGTCAAAATAAAACATCTGTCAAAATAAAAGCTCTGTCAAAATAAAACATCTGTCAAAATAAACATCTGTCAAAATAAAAGTTCAATCAAAATAAAACATCCATCAAAATAAAAGCTCTGTCAAAATAAAACATCCATCAAAATAAAACATCCGTCAAAATAAAAGCATCCGTCAAAATAAAACATCCATCAAAATAAAACATCCGTCAAAAATAAAAGCTCTGTCAAAATAAAACATCTGTCAAAATAAAACATCTGTCAAAATAAAAGCTCTGTCAAAATAAAACATCCGTCAAAATAAAACATCTGTCAAAATAAACATCTGTCAAAATAAAACCTCTGTCAAAATAAAATATCTGTCAAAATAAAAGTTCAATCAAAATAAAACATCCATCAAAATAAAACATCCGTCAAAATAAACATCCGTCAAAATAAAAGCTCTGTCAAAATAAAACATCTGTCAAAATAAAACATCCGTCAAAATAAAAGCTCTGTCAAAATAAAACATCTGTCAAAATAAAACATCCGTCAAAATAAAAGCTCTGTCAAAATAAAACATCCGTCAAAATAAAAGCTCTGTCAAAATAAAACATCTGTCAAAATAAACATCTGTCAAAATAAAAGTTCAATCAAAATAAAACATCCATCAAAATAAAAGCTCTGTCAAAATAAAACATCTGTCAAAATAAAACATCCGTCAAAATAAAAGCTCTGTCAAAATAAAACATCTGTCAAAATAAACATCTGTCAAAATAAAACATCTGTCAAAATAAAACATCCGTCAAAATAAAAGCTCTCAAAATAAAACATCCGTCAAAATTAAAGCTCTCAAAATAAAACATCCGTCAAAATAAAAGCTCTCAAAATAAAACATCTGTCAAAATAAAACATCCGTCAAAATAAAAGCTCTCAAAATAAAACATCCGTCAAAATAAAAGCTCTCAAAATAAAACATCTGTCAAAATAAAACATCCGTCAAAATAAAACATGTCAAAATAAAACATCCGTCAAAATAAAACATCTGTCAAAATAAAAGCTCTCAAAATAAAACATCTGTCAAAATAAAACATCCGTCAAAATAAAAGCTCTCAAAATAAAACATCTGTCAAAATAAAACATCCGTCAAAATAAAAGCTCTCAAAATAAAACATCCGTCAAAATAAAACATCCGTCAAAATAAAAGCTCTCAAAATAAAACATCTGTCAAAATAAAACATCCGTCAAAATAAAAGCTCTCAAAATAAAACATCTGTCAAAATAAAACATCCGTCAAAATAAAACATCCGTCAAAATAAAAGTTCTGTCAAAATAAACATCTGTCAAAATAAAAAATCCGTCAAAATAAAAGTTCTGTCAAAATAAACATCCGTCAAAATAAAACATCCGTCAAAATAAAAGTTCTCAAAATAAAACATCTGTCAAAATAAAACATCTGTCAAAATAAAAGTTCTGTCAAAATGAAACATCCGTCAAAATAAAACATCTGTCAAAATAAAACATCTGTCAAAATAAAAGTTCTGTCAAAATAAACATCCGTCAAAATAAAACATCTGTCAAAATAAAAGTTCTCAAAAATAAAACATCTGTCAAAATAAACATCCGTCAAAATAAAACATCCGTCAAAATAAAAGTTCTCAAAAATAAAACATCTGTCAAAATAAACATCCGTCAAAATAAAACATCTGTCAAAATAAAACATCTGTCAAAATAAAAGCTCTGTCAAAATAGACATCTGTCAAAATAAAACATCTGTCAAAATAAAACATCCGTCAAAATAAAACATCTGCCAAAATAAAACATCCGTCAAAATAAAACATCTGCCAAAATAAAACAGTAAAAATAAAAGCTAAATTTATAGGAAGAAAGTATGACAGAAATATATCACTACTGTACAGTTATGTATTATTCACTATCACTACCACTAATAATAATAAATCACTAGTATTGTATTGTACATCTGTTATGCTTCACATTATTTGAATAAATATAACTCCAATGTTGTATTATGGATTGTGCTGTGAGGTTCTTTATACAAGCACTTCATTTGACTAAAAACAAAATAAAAATAAAATACAATATTATGTTGAAAATTAATTGATATTTTTTTGTTATGTTATGTTTTAATGAATTCATTTATTCAAACACCATTATGATTTTAGAATTTAGAAAAGAAAAAAAAACAGGTATCTGACTCGGGATATCTGTAATGCATAATATTTAATATATTTGTAAATATAATATGTAGGGGTGGCTAATAAATATATAATACGGATCAAAATTCAGTTTGAAATAAATTGCATTATTATGGCAGATGATGAAAGCAAAAAGCAAAAAGTGGCTTAAGAATTCTTATATCATTGAACAAGCCTACAGTTGACAGCAATCTGTTTTGCATTGATTTCGTCAGTTTGTCCAGTTCTCACAGTACTCGTTCTTGTGTTCTGTGCTATTTTTAATTGTTGTTCATGTACATGTGCGTGCATTAGACGGATGTGTTTAGATCGCCACATTTGTAGGAAGCTGTTTCAAGTTAAAAGTAGGGGAAACTTTGAAAATCATGTTTTAAGATTCATGTATCCTGTTGTGCTTCTTCCTCAGTGCCTGCATCCGAAACCAGGAAAATGCTGCCTCCAGAGGCTATATATGGAAGTAGGAAGGGACCAAGGTATGTCAGAATCCAATGTTCATGTCACATCCTGTCTACTGAGATACATTCATCTAATCAATTTATGAAGGTAGCATAGCTGTATCCTTTGTGTTCTATCAAATCCCACAATCCTGTTCGTGCGGATCCACAGCGGTTGAGCTGAAGAGTTGGTTGATAAACAATGTGTATAAATGTTTGTTTTTTCACCACTTTTTCAGACTTTTGATTCCATTTCTAGTGAGAAAGTAGTATTGCAGTTATGAAATATGCACTTGGTTTTCGCCAAAACTCTCTTGATTTTGTTCTAGATTATTAGACCATTGTGGTTCGGTTGGACTGACTGAAGCGGACGCGTTACCTTTAGTGGACACCAGATGGCGATAATCAATTGCTGGTGTCCTTGCAAGGATATGACGTTATGTTGCCTCAGTAGCTTGTCCAAAACCAGTTTCTGGAGGCTCTTTCGTACGCAAGCGCTATCAGTTAGGGCAGCAAGGCAACAAGACAGTTACCTTTAGACTTTTTACTTTTGTTATGGAATTTACATACGTGTCGGACAGGCCTGGCTCCAGCTCTAAGATGTAAGTTGGGCCATAGGACCGAGCAGTTGGAGGGGTGGGTGTAGGTGTAGTTCTCAAGGTGGGCCAAGTTCATGATTGGGTGGGCCAGGCTTCAATGGGCTGAACTGCAGATTAAAGTGTTTTTGGACTGTTCCACAGACAAAACTTTGAAAAAATATCTTCCTGAGACAATCAGTGGTCAAAGAACTCCAGACAACACGATTTGTGGAAAATCAGGTGATCTAGTAGCTTTATACCATGTGTGCCATTGAAGAGATGGTAAGTCTTTCCCTCTCAGCCTCATTGTCATTCCCAAAGATGGCACTACTGTGAAAAATGTCTATGGACCACTTATCTTACACTCTGGGGTGTATCCAAATATTTGGCAAATATGTGCTCTGGAATGGGCCATTAAGCAACCACCTAGCAACTGTCCAGAACATCCAAGCAACTGCATAGTGATGCATTACATTTTAAGTGTTTTATGCAATTAATTTAAACTTTTCATCAGTTCAAAACTACTCAGAACATCTTATCAACCACATAGCAACCCCCTAGTAACCGCCAACAATATCCAAACATCGTAAAAAGTTTTGCACGGACAAACACCTCTCACATTTTCAACAGAAATGGAGAACTCCAGAGAAAATTAAGGTTGATTGAAGAGTATTTCAAATTTGCACACATTTACATTTACGCATTTGGCAGACGCTTTTATCCAAAGCGACTTACAGTGCACTTATTACAGGGACAATCCCCCCGGAGCAACCTGGAGTTAAGTGTCTTGCTCAAGGACACAATCGGGGTGGCTGTGGGGTTCGAACCATCAACCTTCTGATTACCAGTTATGTGCTTTAGCCCACTACGCCACCACCACTCCACACTGCACACAGTACTCTTAAAAATCACATCGCCATGTAAACACTTCATGGAGACAAAGCCATAGAAAACAACTCAATCAGCACCATAAACCACCAGGGAATACTTTGGGTTTTACCATAAAATAAAAGCATCTGAAGTATTTAAGAGGCAAGCCTTATTGCATTCCCATGAGAGTCTCAGACAGCAGAATTCAGTGTTGTTCTCACGCAGTGATCCGCTCTCTCCCTGTAAACTCTCATTTAAACACAAACGCTCATTTTGTGTCAAAACAAGCTAATTAACAAAATCAGTCTTTAAATTTGTACACACATGCTGTGGAAACATTACTGTGTTTAAAGGCCGTCTCACAAGCCATTATTAGAAGGAGAAAATAGTGTGTTTAACATCTACTGTGTTCTCACTGAACAGTATTGTTAGAGTGTTTGCAATGAAAACAAAATATTTCTAAAATGTTTTGCTTGACTAATTGTTATCAGACTGATATCAGTGCTGTGGCTGTGCAGTCAGGGTTCGAATAATGCCTGTATATTTCACAGTCTGACTCTCACAGTTTCTCCGTCCCATAACACATGACATCAGCAGTTATTTCTGTCCACGCCGCCATCAATGTGCCTTTCAGTTTAGGTGCGCTGAGAGCAGGAATACTCTGGGCCATGGCTTTGACGAGACACTATGACAGGTGAATCACACACTCGCACGCCTCACGCTCGCATACACACAGCTAGCGTACTGTCCGCCCACTGATGCAACCTGTTTGGCATTAAATAGGTCTTTCTTAGCTCTGAAAATAAACAGAAGGTGGTTTGATTGATGGAGGGGCGATGTGTCGATTCCCTGTGCGTGTTTAATGAAGCGAGAGCTGCACATACTGAGATAGATGGAGGAATCGAGGGTCCCCCGCCAGCGCATGGCTGCAGGGGCTCAGAGGACTCACAGCAGAAAAGATTTGCAGGGTAAAGAGCTTCATTTCAACATGTTTAAACTTCATGAGTATGTTTTCGGTGGTAAAGTACAACAGACCTGCTCCAAAACTTAGTGAGCTTCCCACTTTGTTATCATAGGCGCTTACCCAATGTTAAAGGGGTCCAACATAGTCTTGTGACTACTCAACTCATGATAATTCATACAATACGGAGAAATTGTAAGACTTTTATTCCCGAAGAGACCAACTAATAAACAAACAGAATTTCAAATTGATACAATACAGGCATTTAAGCTAGCCTCCTATTCAACACTTTATTTTAAGAAAGGACACATCTGTGGACAAGTCTGGATGCACATTTTCCTCTTAAAATCGTGGTTAGGTTTAGGGTTTGAGTAAGGGGTTAGACTTGATGGTTAGGTTTAGCTTTGTTTGTGTTAAACCTAGGAAAAATCATTATAACCTCATTCATTGGTTCATTTATTTTTCTCTATGGGAGTAAAAGTCATACGTTTGTGTACAGGCCAACTCTTACACTATTATTATAATCTTGTACTATTATTACAATTTGCTATGTGATTGGGTTGGGGGAGGGGTAGGGCTGGGTATCGAGTTCGATACATTTTATGCACCGACCGAACTGCCTCTAAACAATCAAGTATCAAAAAATATCTTGTCATTCGGTACCAAATTTCGATACCTAACGGTTAATCTCGTCAACGTCAGTGATAAGCATGTAGCATGCTAGATGTGCCCAAATCTAAAATTGCCGTTGATTGGCTGTGTTTAGGCATCAAGGAAAAACACTAGTTTACACCGGTTATGCCCAGAGATGCGGCTCACATGTGAGGCTGTAGTGTGTATACACTCAACCCCCATACATGTGATAGATGTGGAAAAGATCAAAAGTGTGGCTACATTTCACCAGGCTCGATGCCAACAGCGGGCAATGCAATATTTGCGACAAGATAATTGCTGCCAAGACCGGCAACACAACAAATCTGATGAAGCACTTGACAGTGCACGGAATAAACTTAAGAGCAGAAAGTTGCTCCGTCTTCGACTGCAAGAAGGCCGAGCCGGTGCAGTCATCCTCTCAGCGTCCTGATACAGAGCTTCCTTCAACATGTCCACCACATGAGTCCTCCTCCAAAACTACTGATGAATGCAGCAGCGCTATGACTGGGACTCCGACAGGTAAGGTAACGTTTAGAAAACAAACCAACAAACAAAATCGGCTAACTTGTAGTGGTACATGCTTGTGTACTTGTTCAATTAACGTTTCTGTGTGCGGTGACATAGTCCTATAAACTGGGACCTACGTAATGTTAGATATTGTTTGGATGTGTGGCTAGAGATAGCTAGCTAAATCAATGCTAAAAATGCTTTAAGGTTGACAGTAACTGATCAAGTTTAACTCACATTAAACTAGTTATCTTGTTAAACCGAACTTATCCTTAGGGTCGTCTGAATAAACAGATTAGCTCTCTTACTTTGTTTTGTTTCCTCTTCACATTAATGTTATAGCCTCTGCCCCTGCCGACAGTTGCATGAGGAGACCAGAAGGCTCAGGGGATGAGTCTTTGAGTCTGTAAAAAAAGTAAACAAACTGAAAAAATAAAAATCAAAGTTTTTAATCTTGTTAAAACGGATTTCATATAATTGGTATCGGAAAATGTATCGTTTAGATACCAAGATATCCTACCGGTATTGAAATTTTTTGAACAATACCCAGCCGTAGGGAGGGGTCAAACACCAGTGGTGGCATCATCTTAAAAGTCAATCTTCTAGGAATTGACGCACAGCGCCACCCCACATCCATTGAAGTCATCTAGCTACGATTTCGCCAGCTGCTCAGAAGTCTTCCAAGCCACTGAGCTCCACTCACATAATTTTACAATTAATTCAACCAAAAATGGCTTTTGGATCGACACAAACATATCAAATAGCTTGTTTGGTTAACATTCCTAGTCAGACAAGTTAGCATTAGCTAATTTCAACTGCTACATAGTTAGCTAGAAAACCGTTACTTGTAAAAATAATACCAACGAGATTAATTAACTGGTTAATGTTCAATACTGCTTTACATTAGAGTTACACTCGCCCATCTTTAATCTCATCAGGAATTGACTTTTAACTTTAGTTAACGCATAGAGAACGTCACATTCTATAAATGATACCTGTGTTTTTTCCTACCTGTGACACAACAAGGTACTTTTCGTCCTGTCATCAACCACCTAGCCAGACCTTTGACTAAACAGCAAAGGTCTGGACTGTATAGCAGCATAAATTTGCCAAGAACCACTCACTTAGAAAGGAAGAGCCATCAATCACAGTTGATTATGTGATTATGTGCCATTTTGTGGCAGGGTTATCTTAAGACTGACATGGAGAAATAAATAATGTATATAATGCTGGTGCAGTTTCCCCAAGCGACTGCGCAAAAACCAAAAACAGACAAATAGCAGAACATGTGTGAAGCGAGTTTAAGCAAACCTCAATACAGACTATTTCACAGACATAAGAAATTGAATCAGACTATAAAGTTCTGCTTTATAAGCTGGAGATCAGCTGTACTTGCTACTACGTGCCTCAAATGAAACCCTTAAATAAATTAAAAAGATTTGATCTTTTAAAAATATGATACACAACGTTTGATGGCTCCTGTCTCACTCTCTGTTTCAGATGAAAAGCAAAAAAACGTATGGTATGTAAGTTTATGGCATAGTGGATATTTGTAAAAAAATAAAAGTGGTTTCAATGTTTATATCGATCTATTTAAAATTACACAAAAAATGACTAATGTTGGGGTAAATTACATATTATTTTAATAAAGTAAAAGTGACAGTAATGATTATATTGTTACAGATACTTTAAAATGTGTATTTGCTATATTATTCATATTGTATTTGATGTGCTGATGTGAACTGTGATACATTTACATTTATGCATTTGGCAGACGCTTTTATCCAAAGCGACTTACAGTGCCCTTATTACAGGGACAATCCCCCCGGAGCAACCAGGAGTTAAATGTCTTACTCAAGGGCACAATGGTGGTGGCCGTGGGGTTCGAACCTGCGACCTTCTGATTAACAGCCCTGTGTTTTAGCCACTATGCCACCACCTCCTTATAGACCAAGGAGAGGGTGTTGTCATGGCCAAACTCTCAAACATTTTGGTGTCTCTGAAAAGCCCAGGAAGTCCTCTGACAATACCCCAAGATATGGCACTGTAGCATGTATGGACTGAGAGAAAATTAAATAGCAAATGTCATACACAAAAATGAGTTTCTGGGCCTCGGGAGGTTAATTACCTGGCTGGAGTAGGTCATTTTTATTCAGAATATAAAAGTACTGGTAGAAAACACTTCCAACCCCTCTGGGGAAAAAATACAATCTTAAACAAGCCTTAAGTGGTTTGCTGGTCTTAATTTGCCAATAAGCTATTTTTTCACTGGTCAGGCTGGTCTGGCTTTTTGGGCACTTGCCATCTGGTCAGGATGGGAGACCATCTGGCTGACCAGCTAAACAACAACTTGGCCAGGCTGGATGCCCTAGTACACCAGCTAAACCAATTAAACCAGCTAAGACCAGCTAACCACCATGGCTGGTTCAAACAGGTTGTTTTTTATCCATGTACATACTGTATATTGGTGTGCGCTTTGTCTATTTGTTCTTATTAATATATTAAAATTTAGCATCTGTTTGGAATGCACGAGTGACCGCTAATCAAGCTACTCATTAAGAGCTTTTTACTAATGAGGTCCATTTTCAATTGGTGTGCTGTCTATGTTGTCACAAGGCTTTAGAACAGAACCAATCTGTTGTCAATGGATTTCATTCCAGAGTTAAAAAGTGAAACCACTCTGGATTAAATGACATTTAATCTACCTTTATATTTCTAAAAACTCACTGAACATTCGTTTAGAATCCAGAGTTGTGCTGCTATTTTTTTTTTCACCAGCCATCGTTTATTCAATTAACGCAATTTATTTTCGCAGAAAAATTCCCCAGTAACACTCGCTTAGAATAACACAGGCCGTAATTTCTCAACGCTTGTTTTTGCTAGAAAATAATTAGCACCATAACGAGTTGTTTGTCAAGTGTGTTTTGACAAGGTTGACGTGTTCTTTTCTAACGTATACATATATATAAATATATTATACAGATGTATAATATATAGAGAGATTACATTTATTTATTTATGTATGTGTTTCTCAGTAGGAGGTAGAGCTCTATCCATAGCTTTGGAAAAACAGAAGCTAAATAAGTCTCTTCATACAGGTTACTGGTACTCTATAGTTTGTGTGTGTCTGGCTGGGTGCCTTTTGATGACATCATTAGTGTTGACTGCTGTGTGGATGAGTGATGACTACTGTCTCTTCATGTGTGTGTGTGTTCTGGATGTGTCCATGTAACAACGCCATGGTTGTGCGAGTCGATGCGGTAATGAGGTTGAGGTTGCTACGCTGTTTTGAGTGGCTGTCAGTTTGGTACGTTGCAGATCACTCTCACCTGTGCCGTGGCACTGAAGCAGGTACACAGACACAGCCAGACGGACCTGCCTGATTTGGGCCAATGCTGAGCCAACATTTGGCCAAGCGGAGAGCCCACAACTGGTATTGGGTTCACCCTTTCAAAGGGCAGATACTTGGCCCGTATAAATGACTTGCTCCACGAGTCAAGACAGTCATGGACACATACTCCACTCTCTGAGTCTTTAGTATTCGCCCTGATGAAAAGGCTTAAAGCAGCCAAAGGTGGTTTGCTGGATTAAGATGCTCTATTGGTCTCTTAGCCTTGACAAGCTGGTTTAATTTGGTTTAGCCAATCTTCCCGCCTGGACAAGATGGCTTATGTGGGTTTACCTAGGCTCCCAGACTGGACTAGCTAGTTTAGGATGGTTAAGCTGCTCTTTAAGATTGGACAAGCTTGTTTATGTGGGTTTTTGATGGTCTACCAGACTAGAAAACTAGGCTTAAGTGGGTTTTGCTGGTCTTCCAGCGTAATCAAGCTGGTTGAAGTGGGTTTTCCTGGTCTCCCAGCCAGGATTGGTGGTGTAAGATGGTTTAGCTGCTCTTCCAGTTTGATGAAGCTTATTTAAGTTGTTTTTTGCTGGTCTTTCAGCCAGGACAAATTTTCTCAAGCTAGTTTAGCAAATCTTCCAACCTAGACAAGAGGATTTGCCTGTCTCCCAGCTTGGAATAGTTGGTTTAAACTGGTGTTCCATCTTGGACAATTGGGTGTAATCAGATTTAGCTGGTCTACCAGCCTGGATTAGCTGGTTTAATCTGGTCTAGTTGGTCTCCTAGCCTGGACAAGCAGGTTTTAAGTAAGTTTAGCCTATCTTTCAGCCTTGACAAGCTGGTTTAAATTGGTTTAGCCAATCTTCCAGCTCAGACAAGCTGGCTTAAGTGGGGTTTGCTGGTCTACCAGCCTGGACAAGCTGGCTTAAGCGAGTTTAGCCAGTCTTCCAGCCTGGACAAGCGGGTTTAAATGAGTTTAGCTGGTTTTTCAGCCAGGACATGCTCGTTTAAGCAGGTTTTGCTTGTCTACCAGCCTGGGCTAGCTTGTTTAAGATGGGTTAGCAGCTCTTCCAGTTAGCTCAAACTTGTTCAACTTGTTTTCTGCTGGCCTCCCAGTCTGGACAAGCTTAAGTGAGTTCAGCCAGTCTTCGACCCTGGACAAGAGGGTTTAGCTAGTTTTCCTGTTTGGACAAGCTGGTTTAAACAGGTTTTGCTAGTCTCCCAGCCTGAATAAGCTGGTTTTAGCTGGTCTAGCCAGTCTCCCACCCTGGAATAGTTGGGATCAGCTGGTGTTGCAGCATGAATAAGAGGGCTTGGAGTAGCTGGTTCAAGTTGGTTTAACTGGCCTCCCAGCCTAGAAAAGCTGGTTTTAAGTGGGTTTAGTCTATCTTCTAGGGTGGACAAAGTGGTTTAAGTGGTTTAGCCTATCTTCAAACATGGACTAGCTGGTTTAAGTGGGTTGAACTTGTCTTCCAGACTGGATAAGCTAGTTTAAGATAGTTTAGCTGGTCTCCTAGCCTGGAAAAGCTGGTTTAAGTGGGCTTAGCTGGTCTTCCAGCCTGGACTAGTTGGTTCAAGCTGGTTTAACTGTCCTCCCAGCCTGGAAAAGCTGTTTTTAAGTGGGTTTAGTCTATCTTCTAGACTGGACTAGCTGGTTTAAGTGGGTTGAACTTGTCTTCCAGATTGGATGAGCTTGTTTATGAGGATTAAACCTATCTTTGAGCCTTAACAAGCTTTTTTAAGTGTTTTTAGCTGGTCTCCCAGCCTGGATAAGCTGGTTTAAATGTGTTTAGTCTGTTTTTAAGCCTGGACAAACTGGTTTAGGTGGGTTTATTTGGTTTCCAAATTTTGCAAAGCTGGTGTTTTAACTAGTTTAGCTGTCTGCTAAAAAGTGCTCAAAGTAATAAACCAGAACAAAACTAATCTGATCAGCTAGGCTAGGCCGGGACACCAGCCAATCACCTTAGGCTGGTTTAAGCTGTTTTTAATGAGGCTGAGAGCTGCAATTACACTTCATGACTATTCCTGATTTGTGTGTGGTTGGTCAAGTTTAGTAGCGACATGAAGTTAAAATATTAAATGTTTTTGTATTTTTCATGTTTTTAATTCCCATCACCTTTAACGCCAAGCTTGATATGTATTCAGTTCTATCTGTCCTGGTCACAGACAACATAATATTTGGCGAACTTCAGTGTCTGTTAAAGGAATGGTTCACTTTGGAATATCTATGGAGAGGAGAATGAAAGAATGAGAGGAGGAAAGATTAAGAGGACAGCGGCTCTGTAAAGGGTTAACTGTAGACAGTAAGTGAGTCCAGATGTGCTGTTATTATTAATACACCAGCCTGATGAATAGGAAGGTAAAATTTCAGGCGCCAGCCAGGGAGGCCCCGCATGCTCACCCTGCCACCCAGTCACTACGAAACCTACCTATCTCTCTCTCTCTGTCTCTCTCTCAAAGTTCTGAGACTGATAGACAGATCCACACAGCAAAGACAGAAGGACATATGCTGCAATCTCAGCTTTAATGAGACTAAATAAGACTAAATTTCTCTCTCACTGATATTTAAAGTTGGACAGAGACATCCGGTCTGTTGATTTCAGACAGATTACATTGTTTCAACAATTGAGATTTATTACATCATTTGCTAGGCTAACAACAGAGTTATTTTTTCTCTCTCACACACACACACACACACACACACACACACACACACACACACACATACACACACACACACGGGTACTGTAGCTATCTAAATGGGAACATACCAAAATACATCTACTGTTTTTATATAAAGCTAATTAAAATAATCTAGAGTAAATGAAACCCTAAGCCAACTCCCAAATGAAAATTCAGCAAATTTTGTTATCAGCACAGTCTGCGTCTGTGCGCATTGGTGCAAGCGTCTGCCATTGACTGTACTAAAAGAGAATCTCAAAGCAGTTGTAGTGCGCATGCGTCAAATTCGTTTGTATTTGTTCACAGTCAGAAGAGTATACAGTACTTTAAAAGGCAACGTGGTTGACCGGGCGCAATGCGATTCAGAAAGCACAAAAACAAAGTGTTCTTGGGCTTAAGGCAGACAGCACGTGGGTGTCACATTGGTATCAAACTTGTTGCTACCGGTCAGGACTGGCAGGTCTGTACACAGCTAGGATAAATTGCATCTTATCTGTGCGTTTGGAAGCACGTTTAGACTTATGTAAGTTCAGACATTCCCTATAGTCGTTCATAAAAGCGTGCAAGGCCTGGTCTGACGTAGTCTCCATGTGTGCATGAGTTTAGTGTCTGTTCTCGCTCTGGCTGCTGTCAGCACACCGTTTATAAGCTGCTCTCTTTCCTCAAATTGAACAAACTTTTCTTTTAATCAGGGTAACTTGTTACTTTACACAACTGTGTGTAATAAATTGTTGTGACACATTTCAGAAGATAATAGTGTGTGAAATGGAGTTTGCATAGCTAGATGAGTTTCTGGGCCGAAAACGCTGAATGATGCTTTACGTTTTTCTTCTCAGGGGCGCCTGAGCTGAGCTGGTGTGTGTGTGTGTGTGTTTTGGGTCTGGTAATTGAGCAAGACCACAATAACAAAGTAATGTATGTTTGATAAGGGTCAAGTTCCTAGAAAACAGAGGCTCTCTCTTTCGCTGTCTCTCTCTCTCTCTGTCTGTCTCTCTGCAGACACACTTTACCATATAAAGAAAAGCTGAGCAGGACAGTTTAATGTAAGCTCCCCATCTAGTCAAATACTGTCAGGCCTCCATGGCTCCGGAGTGTGTGTGATTCCACAGGAGTGCAGGGGGGCAAGGGGACTCTGAGGTCCCTCCTTTCCTATGAGAAATGCTAAAGATCATAGAAAGAAGAATCCAAGAGAGAAGCACAATTGCAGCACTAGAGAAATGAAAAATCCCAAATGAGATCTCAATAGTATCTCAATAAGTGTTACTCCTGGATGGCAATGAGGTTAAGTGGAGAGTGTTAGTTGACTTCTCCTGCTTGTAAGAAAAAGACTCCAGTAATCTCACGTGTCTCCTCTAGAGATTAGACGAGATCTCAACAATGTCTCAAACTGTCCTCAGATCTGTCAAAATACCAAAACTCTCAATATGTTACGGTAATATGTATCATCGTTGAAAACACTGGGAGTAGTAAAAGTAAAATGTCCGGGCATGTTATGGTTATAAGAACTGGGTGGTATTGATTTGGGGTTGCATACAACCAGGACATTTCCTTGACAGGTTTCGTGAGAATCACTCAATGGTGGAGATGACCACAGGACAGAAATATCAGACCGCAATGACAGAGAGTGCAAACAGAAAGAGAGTTTGAGGGTGCCGGGTGTTTAAATCCCTCAGGAGTCCTGGTGCCTGACTGACCGTAGGAGCCGTTGATCTCGCCATCAGGAGTGGAGCAGGGAGTCCCTCTCAGATTGCTGCCCTCCCCCTTAAAACACACACACACATACTCTCACACAGCGTCCTGCGGGAGTTCCCGGCGAGCCTCAATGTCGCTGCCTGACACACACACACACACACACACACACACACACACACACACACACACACACACACACACACACACACACATACGACAGCATGGGGCCCAGTAACTCCACATGACAACCCTGAAGAATGCATCTCTCTCGCTCTCTCTCTCAGTCCTGTTGTGAGTTTGCAATTCAGGGATACCAGACAAATTATGCTTAATAGCTGCCGCTGCTGTACTTAGGGAATGACTGCTTTGTTGCCACTGCCAAAAGCGCAAAATTCAAACCACAAAACACACACACCTGCAGTGGTATTCAAAACAGAGAGGAGAGGATTGAAAAACCATTGGCATTAATGGGAAGCTGGTCCTCCCTTTCTAGAGATTCTCCAATGGGGCGAGTCCAAGTCTTTTGAAGCCATACGATCACTTTGTAGGATGAACACAATCAGGGATGTCATGCTTGACATAGCGACTATAAAGCGTTGTGTTTATGACGCAATGCAACCAAAGTGAGATGCTCCAAAAGCATCCGTATGACGCATGTGTACATTGATGCCTCTTTAGAAAAGCCCTTTTAGTAAATCTATATTGGACAGATTGACGAATTCAGTTACAAAATGGATTGCTGTGGACTGCAGGCCGATGATAGGCTTATGTTCAATGAGATGGAAATAAATAAAAAATGGAAATATATAAATATATTGACTTCTAAAGCCATCTTTCTATTGTTTATTAATGATTTACTCGTCTTACACAATTATTGACACATAACTATAATAATTTAATAATTATATATGCTGGCCTTACTCAGCATATATACATACGTGTGTGTGTGTGTGTGTGTGTGTGTGTGTGTGTGTGTGTGAATAATTGCGTTTAATTCAATTAATTAATCTGCATATCATGTCATCGTGTTATAAACATTTCATCAATTGACAGCCCTAGCTATTTTTACATTCTACAGAATACATTTTTTGAATGTTCAAATAATTTATTCAAAATCTACTTGAATGGGCAACAGAATGCAATTTAGGTTTTAATTCACTCTCAAATCATTAATACATCTCTTTATATATAAATATGGCAGTAACATCAGGTTTGGACATCATGTCATCTTGGTAAATGGTCTGCACTAATATAGTGCTTTTTTTGTAACCTTAGAGGTTACCAAAGTGTCCCAATCACCCATCCACACACCCATTCACACACCAATGGCAGCAGAGCTGCCATGCAAGGCGCTAGCCTGCCATTGGGAGCAACTTGGGGTTCAGTGTCTTGCCCAAGGACACTTTGGTATGTGGAGTCGTGTGGGCCAGGAATCGAACGTCCAACCCTGCGATTGGCAGCCAACCGCTCTACCATCCGAGCCACAGTTTTTGATTACAAATTTGATTTCTGTGCTTTAATAAGGATTTGACTTGAGAGTGAATAACGACTTAAATTGCATTCTGTTCATCACACTAAATGGTCGTTTTAAAGACTTTGAAAATAGTGCACGAGTCACATCAACTTTTTTTTATCTGGTTTTATGGTGTTTTTTTCTCCTTTTTGGAGCTTGACAGTTTACTTTAATTATGACAAATAAACCCCGTAAAGACTTAAAATTAAAAGTAAAGACTTTCTTCCACAGAAGAAAGAACAACATTAGGGGTGAGTAAATAAATACATTTTTGGGTGAACTATTCATTTAAGAAAGACTGATATCACTGTGAATTCAGCAACAGTAGGTTAAATCATCTATGTTTATCAAACTTCGAATCACTTCCCACATTGTTCGAAGTTGAAAGTGATGTTGATCGTATGTCCAGTTTCCAGGTGAAATGTCCACAGAGTGGCGCCAAAAGCAAGTTGTTTTAATTGTAAATGACATAATACATTCAGCATGAATGCATATTTTATAAACCATATGCCCTAAATCAAACCCGAATCATGAACCCAACCATCAGTGGAGTAAAATATAATGTTAGAGGGAAAATTGGTTGTGCTAAAGGTAAAGTAAACACATTTGATGCAAAGATGTCTGACGGGACACGGAACTTGTCAGTAACTCGGCAGAATAGAGAAAATGTCAACAATCAGTAGTATCATGCTCAGTTCCCATGTGATCGTGTAGTTTCAGAACCCCTGAAAGAGCCCTTAAAATCCAGAGTAATCCTAGTGTTATTTAAAGAGTCGCATTTGTGCAGAATGTTGTTCAAAGCACCATTGTGCTCCAGACTTGTGACCTCAAGTCTAGCAGAGGACACATTTTCAAGGGTCTGCACTCTTGTGTGAAAACACTCCTAAACTATTTGATAACATAAAAATATGAACCCTAATGTTTCTGTAGACTTGTTTATGGTCCTAGTTTCACCCCTGAGTCCAACAAGAGCAAGATGAGGAGAATAGAGACAGTTTTAGAGAAGGAGAACCTGAGGAACTCTGGAGTCTGTTTGGCTGGTCCCAGAGGAGGTCTCCTCTCACCCTTCCTCTGCTCTCCTGTCAGCCCGGTATGCGCTGCAACCTGAACTCCCTCAGTAAATGACATCTCTGAAATATCCAGCCAACGCTTTTGGATGCTTGGTGCCACGGGACGACCTCCCGTTTGACCTGATCATTCTCAGAGCCGCTTGGAGTAACAGAGGGATGAGACAGGAAGACAAATGACTCAAATTCAAGCACAGCCTTGAAGGTTTCCCTCTGCCAATCAAGCCTCATTTGAGCCAGATCCAAGCCAACAATCTTCAAGAACAAAGACACTCACGTGTAAATCTCTTCAAAAACAACTCTGTATTCAGCCTACTATCACTTACTAGTGATTTTTGTGAAAATTAATTTGTCTTTGTTGTTGTGCCTCTAGCGCATTAATTGCATATCAGGCTGACATAGTCAACATACTGTTTTTCAACAGACCTGGTTTAGAGTTTTTTCAAAATCACTAATCCAAGACCAAAATCAGTACTGCCTCTCCATATACACATATTACGCAGTCTGTGTAGGGCACCAACTCCCTAGGGGGTCACCATCTTACCATAGGGGGCACTAGAACCTCTACCATCTGCCCTACCTTGCATGTTATATGTTATTCGAGGAACCAATAGCAGTCGTGGAACACAGCCGATCGCCTCGCAGCTCGCACCATTTCAGATTATCACCTTCCATCATAGGTCATCAATTTGGAAAGCACCGGCCCTGACCAAAATGATCAAGAGTAACACCACCAACAGTTTTTAAGCTTCATCCATTTGGTACAGACAAATAGTTCTAATTTGGGTTGCTGACTTGTATAACTGGTCAGAATTACGTTTTTTGCACAGCGAATGATAAAGAAAGTTAACAAACCCACACAAGGCCTTTAATCTAACTCTTTCTCATGCCTATGTATAGCTAGCTTGCTTGGTAACTCTTTATCTTACTTTATCAAGCCAACATTAAAGTTGGTCTTGACAAACTTTACCTATTTAGTGATGTGGCCAAAATATTGTTCTAAAGTCGAGTAATATGTGAGCAAAACTCCTTTTCAGTCATATGCTAATAAAATGGCCTCAATCTCCACATTTCCCAGTCTCCATTTTTAAAGTGTCCTTCATCCTCTGTGCATACTGCAGTCTTTGATTTATACAGGGCAGACAACAGACTTTTATGAGAGATTGAACTTTCCAGTCATAATCCTTCTGTACAATTCACTGACTGTATTCCAGAAATCACACATCTGTTTTAACACTCATCCTGCCAACTTTGACTGACACAACTGTTGGTACCAGGGAAACCAATCAAACTGTATTCTGAAGAACCTTCTCTCTGATCGAGGCAGGGGACTATGAAAATGCTTGTGGCGAGAAGGATGGGTAGACCCATTTCTGAAGAGAAACTTCTGTTTAAAATATTACTATGAAACCTACCGGCACCCTGATTTCAAACTGAGGCCTCAAAATCAACCAACAAATTGGGAGTTACACAAAATACCTAGGCAGTTCACGGAGCACAACTGATGTCCAGCCACCAAACACATGATGGACAGAAAAGGGAGGAGACCACCCAAACTCTGCAAGCAGAACATCGGGTGTAATTTGAGCTGAGAGGTGGATGCTGGAGAGTCTCTGAGGAGCAGAAGCTGTGTAGGTGTGAGGAACGGCCATCACTAACTCAACAGAAACACACACCTTTAGCTCAAGAGCAATGAGAAGCTATGCCTCAAGCACTAGTGGGCTGCCACACTGTCTACATAGCCATTCTTCTAAGGCAGCATCCTTAAACAAAATGGAACCTTACAAGTGATGGATACCATGCTAATCTTTAATTTTACATGGACCATGGCAATTAGATTACCATTCTTGGAAGTACCATGGTATTCTTCAAAGAAACTTTCAATACCACACTACTCAATCCAACAAGTCATTAACCCCACTAAACAATCACCAATTCTACTAAATGCTGACCACCACAATCACTCACCAATTCCTACCAATCACCCACCAAACCCATATGAACTAAACCCAAAAAAACTCACAAAACCTTACCAAATGCTAAACAAACACTCACAAAACTCTACCAAACTAACAATACCCCAGTAAATACTCACAATACCAAACTCTACCAAACACTCAAAAACCCTAACACTCACCAAACCCTACCAAACAGTGATCAAACCCTGCAAACCCTAACCAGACCCTAAGAAAACATTAACCATACCCTCACGCTCACCAAACCCTAACAAACACCAACCAAAACCCTGTAAAACCACTAGCAAAACCCTACCAAACCCTCACAAAAACCCTAACACTCACCAAACCCTAACAAACACTGACCAAGACACTACCAGACACTAACCAAACCCTACCACACACTTGCTAAAACCTACCACTCACAAAACTCTCCCAAACTAACCAACCCCTTGCAAACACTAAATTTCCAATCACTCACTGCCAAACTCTACTACTCATCAAACCCTACCAAACACTCACAAACCCTACCAATCATCAAACCCTACCACTCATTAAACTCTACCAAACACTCACAAACCCTACCAATCATCAAACCCTACCACTCATTAAACCCTACCAAACACTCACAAACTCTACCAAACACTCACAAACCCTACCAATCATCAAACCCTACCACTCATTAAACCCTACCAAACACTCACAAACTCTACCAAACACTCACAAACCCTACCAATCATCAAACCCTACCACTCATTAAACCCTACCAAACACTCACAAACCCTACCAAACACTCACAAACCCTACCAATCATCAAACCCTACCACTCATTAAACCCTACCAAACACTCACAAACTCTACCAAACACTCACAAACCCTACAAATCATCAAACCCTACTACTCATTAAACCCTACCAAACACTCACAAACTCTACCAAACCCTACCAATCATCAAACCCTACCACTCATCAAACCCTACCAAACACACACAAACTCTAACAAACACTCACAGACCCTACCAATCATCAAACCCTACCACTCATCAAACCCTACCAAACACTCACAAACCCTACAAAACACTTACAAACTCTACCAAACTCTCACAAAAACTACCACACATCAAACCCTACCAAACACTCACAACCTCTACCACTCATTCAACCCTACCAAACACTCACAAACCCTACCAAACACTCACAAACTCTACCACTCATCAAACCCTACCACTCATCAAACCCTACCAAACACTCACAAACTCTAACAAACACTCACAAACCCTACCAAACACTCACAAACTCTAACAAACCCTACCAAACACTCACAAACCCTACCAAACACTCACAAACTCTACCAATCATCAAACCCTACCACTCATCAAACTCTACCAAACACTCACAAACCCTACCAAACACTCACAAACTCTAACAAACCCTTCCAAACACTCACAAACCCTACCAAACACTCACAATCTCTACCAATCATCAAACCCTACCACTCATCAAACCCTACCAAACACTCACAAACTCTACAAAACACTCACAAACTCTACCAATTATCAAACCCTACCACTCATCAAACCCTACCAAACACTCACAAACTCTACCACTCATCAAACCCTACCACTCATCAAACCCTACCAAACACTCACAAACTCTACCAATCATCAAACCCTACCACTCATCAAACCCTACCAAACACTCACAAACTCTACCAATCATCAAACCCTACCACTCAAACCCTACCAAACAATCACAAACTCTACCAAACTCTCACAAAAACTACCACACATCAAACCCTACCAAACACTCACAAACTCTACCACTCATTCAACCCTACCAAACACTCACAAACTCCAACAAACCCTACGAAACACTCACAAACCCCACCAAACACTCACAAACTCTACCACTCATCAAACCCTACCACTCATCAAACCCTACCAAACACTCACAAACTGTAACACACTCTACCAATCACTCACAAACTCTACCAATCATCAAACCCTACCAAACACTCACAAACTCTACCAAACACTCACAAACTCTACCAATCATCAAACCCTACCACTCATCAAACCCTACCAAACACTCACAATCTCTACCAATCATCAAACCCTACCACGCATCAAACCCTACCAAACACACACAAACTCTACCAAACACTCACAAACCCTACCAAACACTCACAAACTCTACCACTCATCAAACCCTACCACTCATCAAACTCTACCAAACACACACAAACTCTAACAAACACTCACAAACCCTACCAAACACTCACAAACACTCACAAACCCTACCAAACACTCACAAACCCTACCAAACACTCACAAACTCTACCAATCATCAAACCCTACCACTCATCAAACCCTACCAAACACTCACAAACTGTAACACACTCTAACAAACACTCACAAACTCTCACAAACCCTACCAAACACTCACAAACTCTAACAAACCCTACCAAACACTCACAAACTCTACCAAACACTCACAAACACTCACAAACCCTACCAAACACTCACAAACTCTAACAAACCCTACCAAACACTCACAAACCCTACCAAACACTCACAAACTCTACCAATCATCAAACCCTACCACTCATCAAACCCTACCAAACACTCACAAACTCTACAAAACACTCACAAACTCTACCAAACACTCGCAAACCCTACCAAACACTCACAAACTCTACCAATTATCAAACCCTACCACTCATCAAACCCTACCAAACACTCACAAACCCTACCAAACACTCACAAACTCTACCACTCATCAAACCCTACCACTCATCAAACCCTACCAAACACTCACAAACTCTACCAATCATCAAACCCTACCACTCATCAAACCCTACCAAACACTCACAAACTCTACCAATCATCAAACCCTACCACTCAAACCCTACCAAACAATCACAAACTCTACCAAACTCTCACAAAAACTACCACACATCAAACCCTACCAAACACTCACAAACTCTACCACTCATTCAACCCTACCAAACACTCACAAACTCCAACAAACCCTACGAAACACTCACAAACCCCACCAAACACTCACAAACTCTACCACTCATCAAACCCTACCACTCATCAAACCCTACCAAACACTCACAAACTGTAACACACTCTACCAATCACTCACAAACTCTACCAATCATCAAACACTACCAAACACTCACAAACTCTACCAAACACTCACAAACTCTACCAATCATCAAACCCTACCACTCATCAAACCCTACCAAACACTCACAATCTCTACCAATCATCAAACCCTACCACGCATCAAACCCTACCAAACACACACAAACTCTACCAAACACTCACAAACCCTACCAAACACTCACAAACTCTACCACTTATCAAACCCTACCACTCATCAAACTCTACCAAACACACACAAACTCTAACAAACACTTACAAACCCTACCAAACACTCACAAACACTCACAAACCCTACCAAACACTCACAAACACTACCAAACACTCACAAACTCTACCAATCATCAAACCCTACCACTCATCAAACCCTACCAAACACTCACAAACTGTAACACACTCTAACAAACACTCACAAACTCTCACAAACCCTACCAAACACTCACAAACTCTAACAAACCCTACCAAACACTCACAAACTCTACCAAACACTCACAAACCCTACCAAACACTCACAAACTCTAACAAACCCTACCAAACACTCACAAACCCTACCAAACACTCACAAACTCTACCAATCATCAAACCCTACCACTCATCAAACCCTACCAAACAATCACAAACTCTACAAAACACTCACAAACTCTACCAAACACTCGCAAACCCTACCAAACACTCACAAACTCTACCAATTATCAAACCCTACCACTCATCAAACCCTACCAAACACTCACAAACTCTAACAAACACTCACAAACCCTACCAAACACTCACAAATTCTACCAATCATCAAACTCTACCAAACACTCACAAACTCTAACAAACACTCACAAACTCTACCAATTATCAAACCCTACCACTCATCAAACCCTACCAAACACTCACAAACTCTAACAAACACTCACAAACCCTACCAAACACTCACAAATTCTACCAATCATCAAACTCTACCAAACACTCTCAAACTCTAACAAACACTCACAAACCCTACCAAACACTCACAAACTCTACCACTCATCAAACCCTACCACTCATCAAACCCTACCAAACACTCACAAACTGTAACACACTCTACCAATCACTCACAAACTCTACCAATCATCAAACCCTACCAAACACTCACAAACTCTACCAAACACTCACAAACTCTACCAATCATCAAACCCTACCACTCATCAAACCCTACCAAACACTCACAATCTCTACCAATCATCAAACCCTACCACGCATCAAACCCTACCAAACACACACAAACTCTACCAAACACTCACAAACCCTACCAAACACTCACAAACTCTACCACTCATCAAACCCTACCACTCATCAAACTCTACCAAACACACACAAACTCTAACAAACACTCACAAACCCTACCAAACACTCACAAACACTCACAAACCCTACCAAACACTCACAAACCCTACCAAACACTCACAAACTCTACCAATCATCAAACCCTACCACTCATCAAACCCTACCAAACACTCACAAACTGTAACACACTCTAACAAACACTCACAAACTCTCACAAACCCTACCAAACACTCACAAACTCTAACAAACCCTACCAAACACTCACAAACTCTACCAAACACTCACAAACACTCACAAACCCTACCAAACACTCACAAACTCTAACAAACCCTACCAAACACTCACAAACCCTACCAAACACTCACAAACTCTACCAATCATCAAACCCTACCACTCATCAAACCCTACCAAACAATCACAAACTCTACAAAACACTCACAAACTCTACCAAACACTCGCAAACCCTACCAAACACTCACAAACTCTACCAATTATCAAACCCTACCACTCATCAAACCCTACCAAACACTCACAAACTCTAACAAACACTCACAAACCCTACCAAACACTCACAAATTCTACCAATCATCAAACTCTACCAAACACTCACAAACTCTAACAAACACTCACAAACCCTACCAAACACTCACAAACTCTACCACTCATCAAACCCTACCACTCATCAAACCCTACCAAACACTCACAAACTCTACCAATCATCAAACCCTACCACTCATCAAACCCTACCAAACAATCACAAACCCTACAAAACACTTACAAACTCTACCAAACTCTCACAAAAACTACCACACATCAAACCCTACCAAACACTCACAAACTCTACCACTCATCAAACCCTACCAAACACTCACAAACCCTACCAAACACTCACAAACTCTAACAAACCCTACCAAACACTCATCAAACCCTACCAAACACTCACAAACTCTACCAATCATCAAACCCTACCACTCATCAAACCCTACCAAACACTCACAAACTGTAACACACTCTACCAATCATCAAAACCTACCACTCATCAAACCCTACCAAACACTCACAAACTCTACCAATCATCAAACCCTACCACTCATCAAACCCTACCAAACACTCACAAACTCTACCAAACACTCACAAACCCTACCAAACACTCACAAACTCTATCACTCATCAAACCCTACCACTCATCAAGCTCTACCAAACACTCACAAACCCTACCAAACACTCACAAACTCGAACAAACCCTACCAAACACTCACAAACTCTACCAAACACTCACAAACCCTACTAAACACTCACAAACTCTACCAATCATCAAACCCTACCACTCATCAAACCCTACCAAACACTCACAAACTCTAACAAACACTCACAAACCCTACTAAACACTCACAAACTCTACCAATTATCAAACCCTACCACTCATCAAACCCTACCAAACACTCACAAACCCTACCAAACACTCACAAACTCTACCAATTATCAAACCCTACCACTCATCAAACCCTACCAAACACTCACAAACTCTACCAATCATCAAACCCTACCACTCATCAAACCCTACCAAACACTCACAAACTCTACCAGTAATCAAACCCTACCAAACACTACCACTCATCAAACCCTACCACTCATCAAACCCTACCAAACACTCACAAACTCTACCAATCATCAAACCCTACCAAACACTCATCAAACCCTACCAAACACTTACAAACTCTAACAAACACTCACAAACTCTACCACTCATTAAACCCTTCCAAACACTCACAAACCCTACCAAACTCTCACAAAAACTACCACACATCAAACCCTAACAAACACTCATCAAACTCTACCACTCATTAAACCCTTCCAAACACTCACAAACCCTACCAAACTCTCACAAAAACTACCACACATCAAACCCTACCAAACACTCATCAAACCCTACCAAACACTCACAAACTCTAACAAACACTCACAAACTCTAACAAACCCTACCAAACACTCACAAACCCTACCAAACACTCACAAACTCTACCAAACACTCACAAACTCTACCACTCATTAAACCCTACCAAACACTCACAAACTCTACCAATCATCAAACCATACCAAAAACTCACAAACTCTACCACTCATTAAACCCTTCCAAACACTCACAAACTCTAACAAACACTCACAAACTCTAACAAACACTCACAAACTCTACCACTCATCAAACTCTACCAAACACACACAAACTCTACCAAACACTCACAAACTCTACCAAACACACACAAACTCTACCACTCATTAAACCCTACCAAACACCCACAAACTCTACCACTCATTAAACCCTACCAAACACTCACAAACTCTACCACTCATTAAACCCTTCCAAACACTCACAAACTCTACCAATCATCAAACCCTACCACTCATCAAACTCTAACAAACACTCACAAACTCTAACAAACACTCACAAACTCTACCACTCATCAAACTCTACCAAACACACACAAACTCTACCAAACACTCACAAACTCTACCACTCATCAAACTCTACCAAACACACACAAACTCTACCAAACACTCACAAACTCTACCAAACACTCACAAACTCTACCAATCATCAAACCCTACCACTCATCAAACTCTACCAAACACTCACAAACTCTACCAATCATCAAACCCTACCACTCATCAACCTCTACCACTCACAAACTCTAACAAACACTCACAAACTCTACCACTCATTAAACCCTTCCAGACACTCACAAACTCTAACAAACACTCACAAACTCTACCAAACACTCACAAACTCTACCACTCATCAAACTCTACCAAACACACACAAACTCTACCAAACACTCACAAACTCTACCAATCACCAAACCCTACCACTCATCAAACTCTAACAAACACTCACAAACTCTACCACTCATTAAACCCTTCCAGACACTCACAAACTCTACCAAACACACACAAACTCTACCAAGCACACACAAACTCTACCAATCATCAAACCCTAACCCTCATCAAACTCTACCAAACACTCACAAACCCTACCACTCATCAAACTCTACCAAACACTCACAAACTCTACCAATCATCAAACCCTACCACTCATCAAACTCTACCAAACACTCACAATCTCTACCAATCATCAAACCCTACCACTCATCAAACTCTACCAAACACTCACAATCTCTACCAATCATCAAACCCTACCACTCATCAAACTCTACCAAACACTCACAAACTCTACCAATCATCAAACCCTACCACTCATCAAACTCTACCAAACACTCACAAACCCTACCAAACACTCACAAACTCTACCAATCATCAAACCCTACCACTCATCAAACTCTACCAAACACTCACAAACTCTAACAAACACTCACAAACTCTACCACTCATCAAATTCTACCAAACACACACAAACTCTACCAAACACTCACAAACCCTACAAAACACTTACAAACTCTACCAAACACTCACAAACTCTACCAATCATCAAACCCTACCACTCATCAAACTCTACCAAACACTCACAAACTCTACCAATCATCAAATCCTACCACTCATCAAACTCTACCAAACACTCACAAACTCTAACAAACACTCACAAACTCTACCACTCATCAAACTCTACCAAACACACACAAACTCTACCAAACACTCACAAACCCTACAAAACACTCACAAACTCTACCAATCATCAAACTCTACCACTCACCAAACTCTACCAAACACACACAAACTCTACCAAACACACAAAAACAGAATCAAGCCAAACCTTCTACAACAATATTAAACACACACCATTTATTTGTGCCATGTAATACTTATTAGAACTATCAAACAGACACACTAACATAAAAACTGAAGTTCTTGATAAGGCATCTAAAAACCATAGAGCTCCTGCATGAGATGCTGAAAAAAGAGAGAGACAATGCACAATAGTCAAAGACAACCGCCTAGTGCATGTTTACATAGAAAAACACATCACAGACATACATAAATACGAAATCGGAGTGAACAGCCCCAAGCATTTTGGATAAAAGTGTCTGCTAAATGGATACATACCAGCCCTCACCATCATTTACCAACCAAAACATTTCACCCAGTCAAGTCGACATGCTCACCCTGTCAAACCCAACCTGCTCGCCAACACAACCACACACTCTGAACACTGCCCAAACCAAATTTTGCCCAACAAAACACCTGCAGACAGCCACACACATAGCATATGCATACTCCATAAACACACACACAGACTATAGCCATTCTATAAACTGTCCTCCTGTAACACGCTTACACACACACTATATATACTTGTTCACTGAACATACACAGAATATTCCCAATTCTATTAAGCCACACACAGGGTCGGCAGTCTTGTAGTGTGTACTTCTCAACTGCTGAGGCTACTGCAAGTGTGAACACAGGCGGTAAGCCATGACGATTTGATCTTTGCCCCTAACATAAACCCTCACACACAACCACAGACCAAACCTGCCCTTCACAGACACAAACTGAGGCAGAATACGTCTTTAAATAAACACACGCTGAGTCCAAGGCCTGAAGCCTAAGCCAACCAGAGCCAGAGAAAGAGTGCAGGGAAATTCACAGGCTGATAACACTAAAGCTTGCTTTAAATAGTCAGACGCCTGATTCAATTAACGTTACCTTTCATATCTGTCTGTGTCATAGCTTCCTTGATCCAAATGCAGAGAAAAAGACTTTGGAGTCTCAATCAGAGACTCTAAACTGGATTGTCCAATTTAGCCAGTCTCTGGGTATATTTGTTTCTTAAAGTGATGACAGACAGGCTGATCTGGCAAGATTTTGTAAGGAAAATGTTGTGCCACAGAGGTTGCTCTTTCATAGCTCAGAAGACTTCTCAGTCAATTCTTATTCAGTGGCGGAGCTAGGGGGTGGCCAGAGGTTGCAGTGGCCACCATGGACCGAAGCCTGGCCACCCCATTGGCCACCCCACTCGAAATTGCTGTTTTAGTACATTTTTTTGGTCATTTTTTGGCACAATTTAGTTCTTTAGAGGTGAAATCATCTCTGTACAAACTTAACATGTGCACACACCAAGATCGCCAAACCTCTCCTGCCCGGGTGTCATTTTATCCACTCACAATATGACGATTGTTTCCAATCCCGCATCATTATCGTGCAGATCTGCGCTTTTGAATGTGCAGTGAGGATCACACTGAGACTCCCAAGTGCTCTGGTTACATGGAAGCAAGTTTTGTGCCACTCTATATTACAGCCGTTCTCATTTTTTTACTTTTCTTTCTTTTTATAGTATTGTGCAAAAAGATGTTAAAGTGGTTTAGCCAATTTTTTATTAATATCTTTTTGAAAATCCATTACCATGTTGAAGTGCTGCTCTTAGCATCCGTATATGACTCTAAAAAGTGTCTGATAGTGGTTGTGTGAACATAATGGAGCCTAATGGCACATTATCATCCTAAACATTGACTATTTGATTAGTCATCCAAACAACCAACCACATCCATAGATGGCATTGCTCATGTACTTTAAAAAAAAAATTTTTTTATGGAAATATTGTTAATATTGAGATCTTCAACTTTTATGATCTTGCCACGTAATAATAATAAAAAAAAATCTGACTTCTGATTTTATTTCTCGCTATTACAATATAAAGTCACAGTTGCATGGAAACTCGTTTAAATCTCAAAAATGAGACTTTATATCTTGCAATTACTATTTAATTTTTCACAATTGCGAGTTACCATGCAACTGTGACTTCATATTGCAATTGCGAGTTACCATGCAACTGTGACTTTATATCGCAATTGCGAGTTACCATGCAACTGTGACTTTATATTGCAATTGCGAGTTACCATGCAACTGTGACTTTATATTGCAATTGCGAGTTACCATGCATCTGTGACTTTATATCGCAATTGCGGGTTACCATGCAACTGTGACTTTATATCGCAATTGCGGGTTACCATGCAACTGTGACTTTCTATTGCAATTGCGAGTTACCATGCAACTGTGACTTCATATTGCAATTGCGAGTTACCATGCAACTGTGACTTTATATCGCAATTGCGAGTTACAATGCATCTGTGACTTTATATTGCAATTGCGAGTTACCATGCAACTGTGACTTTATATTGCAATTGCGAGTTACCATGCATCTGTGACTTTATGTCGCAATTGGGAGTTACCATGCAACTGTGACTTTATATCGCAATTGCGAGTTACCATGCAACTGTGACTTTATATTGCAATTGCGAGTTACCATGCAACTGTGACTTTATATTGCAATTGCGAGTTACCATGCATCTGTGACTTTATATCGCAATTGCGGGTTACCATGCAACTGTGACTTTATATCGCAATTGCGAGTTACCATGCAACTGTGACTTTATATCGCAATTGCGAGTTACCATGCAACTGTGACTTTCTATTGCAATTGCGAGTTACCATACAACTGTGACTTCATATTGCAATTGCAAGTTACCATGCAATTGTGACTTTATATCGCAATTGCGAGTTACCATGCATCTGTGACTTTATATTGCAATTGTGAGTTACCATGCAACTGTGACTTTATATTGCAATTGCGAGTTACCATGCATCTGTGACTTTATATTGCAATTGCGAGTTACCATGCATCTGTGACTTCATATTGCAATTGCGAGTTACCATGCAACTGTGACTTTATATCGCAATTGTGAGTTACCATGCAACTGTGACTTTATATCGCAATTGCGAGTTACCATGCAACTGTGACTTTATATTGCAATTGCGAGTTACCATGCAACTGTGACTTTATATCGCAATTGCGAGTTACCATGCAACTGTGACTTTATATTGCAATTGCGAGTTACCATGCATCTGTGACTTTGTATTGCAATTGCGAGTTACCATGCAACTGTGACTTTATATCGCAATTGCGAGTTACCATGCAACTGTGACTTTATATTGCAATTGCGAGTTACCATGCATCTGTGACTTTGTATTGCAATTGCGAGTTACCATGCAACTGTGACTTTATATCGCAATTGCGAGTTACCATGCAACTGTGACTTTATATCGCAATTGCGAGTTACCATGCAACTGTGACTTTATATTGCAATTGGGAGTTACCATGCAACTGTGACTTTATATCGCAATTGCGAGTTACCATGCATCTGTGACTTTATATCGCAATTGCAAGTTACCATGCATCTGTGACTTTGTATTGCAATTGCAAGTTACCATGCAACTGTGACTTTATATCGCAATTGCAAGTTACCATGCAACTGTGACTTTATATTGCAATTGCAAGTTACCATGCATCTGTGACTTTATATCGCAATTGCAAGTTACCATGCATCTGTGACTTTATATCGCAATTGCAAGTTACCATGCATCTGTGACTTTATATCGCAATTGCAAGTTACCATGCAACTGTGACTTTATATTGCAATTGTGAGAAATAAAGTCAGAATAATGCAAGAATAATAGACTGAATCGGACTGAATGCCATTTTATAAAGAAAACCTATTCATCTTAACACACGTCACATATCAGAACTGATTCACTCGAAGGCTTTTCCAATCTGCGTCTGCAGCCAGACCCTTTCAACACTTACCTGCCAAAAACATGCGGGCTAGTAAAACAAAACGTTCTTGTTTGTTAATGTTACGATACGGAAACGGATGGTTTGTACTTTACAGTCAACATGAGAGCAACATTGACCACAATTACTTTCTTAGTACTTGTTCCTGGTCTTACTGTGAAAGTTTTGAGCACATTATTAAAAAAGAGAAGTGTAATTGTTCATTAAAACTTCATCAGACATTGGCCACATCGGCTGAACACCCCTTTAGGCATTGTTGTATGATTGAGTTGAAGGTAAAGCAGCCTTTATTCAGTATAACCTTGATCTACAGACACACATGTCATGCAGTTTGTTAAGAAAAGGGGGCTATTAGTTTTCCAAACAATCAGAGTTACAATTTTCTATACCTGGCACACCAATACTGAATCAAAAATCCCATAGACTTACTTTGAAGGAGGGATGCAGCCACACACAACACCCTAGCATTAAGGTGGTGATTTATGCCCCCCCACCCTAAATAAACATAAAAATCAATTTTCTTAAAGTGTAATTGCTATTTGCCCTCTTGTTCCGACCCATATCCTGTAATCAGGGTGAGTTCCACCAGCGGTCTCTCTCGGTCACCCTACACCCCATTAGTATGGATGTATTATATGATGACCATGATGGTGATACTCAGACTGAGAGCGCTCGGTGCGTCCTGTCTCCCTGAACAATAACGCAATTGTCCATTGAGCCGCCCACCCTGGCTCATTTTCCCTTCTTACTCACTGAGCTTAAAACAAATCGTGAAACCACATGTTCAAATATACAATAGATATACCCTGACTAAATATTGATGAAATCAGTCTTTATCGTATGCGTGTGTGCGTAGAGGGATGGAACAATTGAGTCGGTTGACTCTAGAGCTCGACTCAAACCCCCTGTTGTTTTCTCTGTCTAATGCAGTATAGATGGACGTCTTTAGACTTTGGAGTGATTATGAGATCAAACCCGCCTTTGAGTAGTTCTGTGTGAAAATGACAGTGAAGGATATGCCGCCGTATTTTCGTTGAGTTACGATTTTAATAAATGACCTTTGGGAGCCAAGAAACCGTCAAGCTCTGACTAAGACTAATATTGTTGTGCAATGACCTGGAGAAATCACCAAGAACCACTGATGAAAATACACTAGAGACAATAGCTAGACTATAACAG
This sequence comes from Xyrauchen texanus, assembly GCF_025860055.1. Taxonomy (NCBI): domain Eukaryota; kingdom Metazoa; phylum Chordata; class Actinopteri; order Cypriniformes; family Catostomidae; genus Xyrauchen; species Xyrauchen texanus. The sequence continues at coordinate 44,137,758 of NC_068283.1, read as the reverse complement.
AGAAAGCGCACAAAAATAAATAAATAATTATATTAAAAATAAATGTATATAAATGATGAATATGAAGTATGAATTATGAGGTTAACCGTAAGAAATATATATATATACACACACACACATACAGACACATGCAGTATATATGTATATACACACACACATATATATATATATATATATACAGACACACGCAGTATATATGTATATACACACACACACACACACACACATACAGACACACGCAGTATGTATACACACACACACACATATATACACAGACACACGCAATATATATGTATATACACACACACACACACACACACACACACACACACACACACACACACACACACACATATATATATATACAAACACACGCAGTATATATGTATATACACACACACACACACACACATACAGACACACGCAGTATGTATACACACACACACACATATATACACAGACACACGCAATATATATGTATATATACACACACACACACACACACAAACATATATATATATGTACACACACATTTATGCATTTGGCAGATGCTTTTATCCAAAGTGACTTACAGTGCACTTATTACAGGGACAATCCCCCCGGAGCAACCTGGAGTTAAGTGTCTTGCTCAAGGACACAATGGTGGTGACTGTGGGGATCCAACCAGCGACCTTCTGATTAACAGTTATGTGCTTTAGCCACTACACCACCACCACTCCTATTTATTTTATTTAATAATTATTTACACTTTTCAAGATCTGGGACATAAATACAGTTCAAAACATGCATTTTTGTACTTTTTATTTTACTTTAGCAACAACGAAAATATATAAAATTTATAAAATGCCAAACAAAAATGCTATTGCAATGTTTTAAGTGTCAGGATTGGTGTTTAAAACTACTTTTCATGTCAGGTATTGGATTTATTTTAATTTATTGATGCAGCATATGCAACATTGGATATTTTTCAATATAAAGAACATTTTGTTGATTGAAAGACAGCAAAGGGGTGCCAATTTTTACTCTATTTATGGAAAGTGCAAATAATTTACCCATTTCTTTGCTCTATGGAGAATGAAAATAAATCTGTGACATGCTCAGAGGGTATTCCAGAAACCTGCTTTCCACTCGCTAATATTTGACTGGACGGATTTGTGAGTTTGCGTGTGTCTACTGTCACTAATGTCAACCAAAACCGTTTTAATACGTCTGCAGTCTCGCTCATGCAATGTTCCAAAACCACTTTCTCTCTCTCTTTGCAAGTCAGTTTGAGTGTGTGTTTAATATGCAGACAGAGCTGCTTAATGACCACAATTACACCAATTACAAACACAAACACCCTGTTGCAAGAATCAACTAGACACTAAACACACAATCATTCACACCTAAAAAGCCCATGGGATTTGAAAATTTATGAAAGGCAGACCAAGACAAAACTAAGAAACAAAACCAGACTGAAATATTTCAGTTATTGTTCTCATCGAATATAGTCTATCACTTGAACTCCAACTCAAAAGTCAAACTCTCTCATACATGTAATGGAATAGAAGACCGGTCTGCCAGCCCGGTCTCATAAAACGTAAATGATCATGGTAAGATTTTTGCAAAACAAAATGACGTGCCTTATTACACGTTTTGCTGCAGTTTCTCCAGCCAAAAGTGAGTGAAATGGTGCCGAAATCATACAAGGTTTTTAAGTGAACATTTGATGGAGGTTTAATGAGTAAAATGTACCTCCCCCAACCTAAAACTTTAACTTGGACCTAACCAATAGTAATCTAATATGAGAGGTGAACAAAACAGACATCCTAACCCTAAACCAACACCAAAACATAATTTCTGATGCAACCACATCGTTTCGTGTCGCTTCTATGGCACTCTCGTCTCACATGTCAGCTTGCGTGTTTGGCTGGGTTTGAACCGCTGTCTTCACAGTCCAAAGTCTTTATTTAAACACGCGGAAGCTACTCACATTGGAATAAGTGTGTAAATGTAGGTGAGTCTGTAATACATGCATTAAAATGTGTCTTTTTCAAATGATGCGTTATAGGAAGTGTTTCGAAATCATAACATAGCAGTGTGAGAGAGACAGTGTGAAAAATAAGTGTTTATAAAGTCATTATCAGCCATTGTATTCGTGATTTGTGTGAAACTGAAAAAAAAAAGCTGTTGTTGTAGCGACCCTAGTGTTAATTTCACCAGGAAACTATGACGAAACGTAGAATTCGTCACATAAGTACATTTACATTTATGCATTTGGCAGACGCTTTTATCCAAAGCGACTTACAGTGCACTTATTACAGGGACAATCCCCTGGAGCAACCTGGAGTTAAGTGCCTTGCTCAAGGACACAATGGTGGTGACTGTGGGGATCGATCCAGCAACCTTCTGATTACCAGTTATGTGCTTTAGACCACTACGCCACAACCACTCCAACTTAAGTAAGTTTGCTAATTTGTTTTTAGAGTAATGTTTATTCTATGAGACAACGTTGACTAATACATGATCAGACATTTAACAACTTGATGTAATTGTGATCTGCATAAACTCATCGCATGTACACATGCACAAACTGACATTATTCGGTCATTATCAGCAAAGAATTAAAGTCTAGTGTTAGTGTTGGAGAGTAAATATTCAGTCTAGGAGTTTTCACTAAAGGGCCTACAACTGGTCGTCTCTTGTGTGTCTCAGTCGAGCTACAAAGAGATTTTTGAGAAACTCTCCATGCAGACGTAGTTTATTTGTGTTTAAATGTCCTGGATCAGTAGGTGTAAATGATCTTAGATACGTTTATATCTGAGCTAAAGCCCTTTAAACTGTGCAAGACTCGGATGCTAGATAAGTTGATCTTCTACTAAGACGCTTCATAAATAAGGGTGGCAGAGCTTAACTTGGTCCTGAGAAGCTGTTTAAAGGTGTAATTCAGAAGCAGTTGGAGGCTGGGCGCCATGCTTCGGGTCTGGTGCTGGCTTTTACTAGCTGCCAGATGGTTTATTGAATTCCAGCTCAATTCACAGACAGCTTTACTGTCAGCTCCAACTAGAGTACACTAAATAACAGACACAAATTACAGTCAAAGGTGTTATTGCTCACTGTGATGAGGAGGGCGTGCACGGCCGGCGCTGAATCAGCTAATCAGCGAGATAAATGGTAGCCGGAGGCACCAGTTTGACAGAGAGAGGAGAGAGAGAAGAACTTGCTCTCCGGCTCCTGGACGCACTGTCATCAGGTCCTCAACTGCTCCTCTGCCCTCTGGCGGACGCCAGATCGCTCCTCCCTAGGTGGATGGCAGCGAGTCCTCCAGCCCAGAGAGAAGAACTTGCTCGCCGGCTCCTGGACGCACTGTCACCAGGTCCTCAACTGCTCCTCTGCCCCTGGTGGATGCCAGATCGCTCCTCCCTAGGTGGATGGCAGCGAGTCCTCCGGCCCAGAGAGAAGAACTTGCGCGCTGGCTCCTGGCCGCATTATTGCCTGGTCCTCAACCGCTCCTCTGCCCTCCGGCTGACACCAGCACACTTCTTCCCCAGCAGATGGCAGCGAATCCTCCGGCCCCTGGCAGACGGCCGTGGATGCTCCCCTAGCGGATGGCAGTGGCAAGGACTTTACGACAGGGAATACCTCCTCTCTCCAGAGTTTTGGCACCATTGTAACAGGTAAAGGATGGGCAAGGAGGCGGCGGGAACTTGCTGAACAGTCAACATAAAGGTTTAGTGATATAATTGAACAACATAAAATGAACAAAGACACACATGCAGTGCGGCCATGTGTGTCTCTCTCTCTTTAACTGGCGCCTCCGGCTTCCCTTT